>NC_079428.1:12998871-13153871 GCF_026213295.1 Gadus chalcogrammus
GAGACTGGGAGTAGGGGGAGGACGAGAGGAGAATTGGAGGAGGAGGAGGAGGAGAGGGGGAGGAGGAGAGGGGGAGAGGAGGAGGAGCAGGAGGAGAGGAGGGGTAGGAGAGGGAAGAGGGGGAGAGGAGGGGGAGGAGGAGGGGGAGGAGAGGAGGAGCGGAGGAGGTGGAGAGGAAGAGAGGGAGAGGAGGAGGGGGGAGGGGGAGAGGGGGGGAGGAGGAGAGGGTGAGATGGGGAGAGGTGGGGTAATTTGGCAGTGGCCAACTTCTATACGCTCCCTTATGACATCACATGAACCTAGCTGGTGTGTCCTCGCATGAACCGTGAGTTGTCCTCAAGTAAACTCTAGCTGAGCCGTGAGTTGGCAATATCGTGAGAGAAAGTACCTCTTCACAAAGAGGTGGCAGGAAATCACACAGACGGCATTTAGCCTACTATTAAACCAGTGGGTTTGTCTCCATGTGTGTCTGCCTCTTTCAGTTTTTTACTGTATTTAAATTATATGGAATGAAAAATATGGATAATTGGTCCAAGCAGATAGGGGAGACCGCTGCTAGAATCCCTTGCAACATCCTGAACACTGCAACCTCCCCCGTAGTCGACTCGCTACAATGGTTTCTTTTGTTTTCTTCCGGTAAACAAGTTCATAAGGCCCGATTTTATCTGCAACGTACTGCTCCTGCTCAGGACCGGATTAACAGGACCGTTATTTAGGGTTAGTTTCAGGGACGTGCACAGGGGGGTTGCTCAGGTTGCTTGGGCAACTGCCCATATGCCCTCCTCGACTCACGTTGCCCTTCCAAGAAAAAAAAAAAAAAGATTTTTTTTTTCTTTTATCATTTAATGGATGCAGAATTTCATGTAGGCCAAGATAAAAAAAATCGCCACTCGAAACATTTCATAAAGTAAGCGTAGCCTCATTCAATTCCGTTCGGGCACTGAGAGTGAAAGGCAGTAGGGGGAGGGCAAACTCTGCCGCGCGGCAACATTCGCTTTGGCCGCCTCCCCTCTGCCGCCCTTCCCTCATTGAAATTAATGGAGGCGGCGAGTTGCCGCGCGGCGTGTGAAACGTAGCTGCAGCGCTGCACGCGACCGGAACACCGGCACCTGTGAGACGACTGCCTTGATGTTGTCGGAAAAGGTGAATTTGAGATGTATAACAAACAAACAATCATCATCACGTTTTATGAAATGAATTACAATCTTCATAAATCCAGGCTCAGTTTGCCACGTAACGTTTAGCCTAAATAATCAGACAGCTAGCTAGCTTGCAGACAAGCAGCCCGTTATCACTATAGTCTACACTTTTTTTTTTGGTAGGCAAACTAAGCTACATGTCTGCTGATAGTTAGTTTCTAACATTTCGTTTTAACAAGAAGAATAAATGATGGAAGTAATGCATCACATGAATTCTTTCATTCAAAATGGTTCATGCCTAAATCTTATCACTATTTTGGGTATTGTTTGTTATTGTTTAGTGAAGCCGAAATGCCCAGTGAAAAGAGGAGGATTCAGGAGAGAGAGAGAGACAACTAAAGGAGGCAGCAAAGAGGAGCACATCACTACAGGGTTGGCCACGAAAAAGCCAAACAGCAGGTGGGACAGAGACTTTGCATAGTGATAAAAAATGATACTGTGTAGGCTAATTGATAGATTTAACCAGACTCATATTTTTGCCTACTAATGGCAATTTTTCATAATTACATTACATTTAAGATGAGGAGCAGCGACAAGCCTCCAGACACTCGGAAAATGTGGACCAGGAGGAGGCACATAGGGCAGGTAGGCCTAAGTGCTGATCACCATATATGAGAGGACCATGCTAGAAAGTACAGGGTTAAAGAGCTGCATGGGTGCCCTTTTTTCAGGTCAGAGCAACTGCCCCTCAAAATCCCTGTGCACGTCCCTGGTTAGTTTGTTAGGTACATTTGTGCGTGTGTCTCTCTCTTACATGGGCGGGCGGGCGGGCGGGAAGGCGGGCGGGCCTTCTCTCTCTCTCTCTCTCTCTCTCTCTCTCTCTCTCTCTCTCTCTCTCTCTCTCTCTCTCTCTCTCTCTCTCTCTCTCTCTCTCCGACAGTAAGCCATCAATATTTCTGTCTTTCTTTCTCTGTGTGTGTGTTCATAAAAACACAATACATACACAACATACATGTGTGATGTGTGATCACGCTGATCAAGGTAACTTGCTGCCCACCTCTGGTAAAATAAAGGGGGAGATCCGGGTCGATTGAAACACGGGACGATTGAAACAGCGATTTCCTCAAAAACAACGCAAGGCTTTCACGTCCCACCGTTCAAATGTTATCCCCCAAACCTGTTTTCAAGAGCGCTAACTAAAATCCTTCTTGCGGTCGTTCTTTTGTAATAAATAGTTGTGTTTTTTGTTTCATGCCATAATAATATGAATATACAACAGATGAATTGGTACTTAAACCTGTGTTAAAGTGTGCAATGTCAGAGTTTTGAAGTTTAGAGGTAAAAAAGGTTTAAGTGTCAGTAATCGCTGTCGGGACGATTGAAACACTTGTTTCAAACGCAACAGGAGTCATGTTATCCGGTTGACATGGTCGTTTTTGTTTAAAATAAATAAAAGGATTTTCAACTGTGTATCCCTAAACATGAGACAGGGAAATAAGTAAATTTAATGTAAATTTAGTCGTTCACAAGAAGAAAGGTGGGTTTTAATCGAAATGTGCATCTTGTCAATTAGGCCTACGCACAATTACGCACGGGCCAGAAATATATTTTAACCTATTTATATTATGCGGAATTATATGAAATTTTTGCAATGACGAGTACACTACTTTGTTGTCCGATATATTGCATAAAAACAAGAGTAAGTTCAATAGTTTATTTTTTAAATATGGTGTTTCATTCGTCCCACATGTGTGTTTCAAACATCCCGACTAGCGGGACGTTTGAAACAGATGTCAACTTACTTTCAAAGTTAAAAAACAGCTCGATCATCCAACACATGTATTCAATTACACTTGTAACTAAGATAACACACATGTGAGTTGTTGATCACATGTTGAAATTTGTATTATGTGTGTAAAAAAAAACATATTCAGTATTCAGACAAATTCGTGCAATTAAAACAACAGCAAGAACAGCAAGTGAACTGATGTCAGTGGCGTGTGTGTGTGTGTGTGTGTGTGTGTGTGTGTGTGTGTGTGTGTGTGTGTGTGTGTGTGTGTGTGTGTGTGTGTGTGTGTGTGTGTGTGTGTGTGTGTGTGTGTGTACAAAAGAGAAGTGAAGAGAATGATATCTGATAAAACATTCCATTCCTTTCCACTGATGCGTCTTTGCAGTGTGGATCGCGGCACACCTCAATGCTCGTGATAAGAGGTGCACAGAACACTGTTACGGTTGCGGATTGACGCCCCGCCCTCATGGGGTAAAATCCTCAGTTACACGATGCTTATGCAAATGATCATGTGTTTTCCCCGCGTGTGATTTGTTGAGCATTAGGCCTATGTCAATTTTGATGTGCCTTTCCCCGGACGTGATTGGCTGCTGCACCGGAGGGCCGTGGATCCGAGTAGATAAACACGGGCGAGCTCAACATTCACGGCAGCTGGCCTTGGATATGCAGATTGCCATATTGGGTCTTGGAATGATTATTCGTTGTTTGATTGAGGCTCTAGATTGCTACACGGGAACTGGGCCAGAGTGTTTACTGGGACAGAAGCCCACCTATGTGGGATTCTGCCACTATTCCAACTACAAAACACAGCATTAATGAAAACAGTATTTTTAACCCTACATGATTAAACTAACCCAACTCCCGAAGTACCAGCCCACACATACAACACTTCCAGGGCCATATTCATTAAACTTTTTGGACTAATGACAAACGGGTCCGTCTATGTTATCCTCATCCACTTGCATAAGGACCGCACCCGCCCCGACCTGGCTAGCGTCCACCTGAATTTAAAATGGTTGGTGAAGCCGAGGCGCAGCCAGGACGGGCGCCGTGCTCAACAGTAGCTTGGCATTTTCAAATGCTGCTTCGCAGTCAGCAGACCATACATAAACTGCAAATTGTTGCAGCCCCTTCTCCCTTCCGACCAACTCTTTACCATACCAACCAACTCTTTACCATACCAACCAACTCTTTACCATACCAACCAACTATTTACCATACCGACCAACTCTTTACCATACCAACCAATTCTTTACCATACCAACCAACTCTTTACCATACCAACCAACTCATCTCCAAACCAACCAACTCATCTCCAAACCAACCAACTCATCTCCATACCAACCAACACATCCCCATACAGCAGCTGTTCAAACGTCAGAGGATTATTATCTAAAACTTGACTGGTTTCCAATGCAAAGAGCAGCCCCGCATCTACCTGAAACCCCCTTGCCCTAACTATTTCCAAGTCTAGTCTTCTGTGTGCCCACATGCAATTGAGTTGCCGAAGCAACCCCAGCGCGTTCGACACACGAAAAACAACAAACAAAAATAAAAAGGCAAAGAAACAAACGGCGTTAAGCGCCCTTCAGCTGCGCAGGGGTTCACGATAGCTCGGTAGGTCTAACCTACCATCCCCCACCCAGTTACCAAGTACACCTGTTCCCCCCCCCCAATGAAGCGCTGCCTGCACAGCACGGTCTCCTTGACTTTTTAGATTAGACTTTAGATTTTATTGTCCCCAAGGGGAAATTTTTCTTCACTTCACAGTACATTGCATATGTGGGCCGCACGCCGACAGACAATAAACAGAAACAAATAAACATCTACACAGATCTGCATAAACATCTACACAGAGTAGGACTGGGGGTGATTTATCTTGGCCTTTTATTGAGTGCTGCTATGGCTGCAGGCACCAGGCTTTTGCCGTAGCGAGCCCTCCTGCACAACAGGGACCTATACCTGCGTGCAGAGGGCATGACAGTGAAGTGGCAGTTGAGAGGGTGAGTGTTGTCCTGTGCTATTACGGATGCAATGCTTGAGATGGCCTTTATATTGAGCTCTGAGAGTGTGGGTGTGGGGAGACCAATTAATTTGGCAGCTATATTTGTGACACGTATAAGTTTGGCCCGGTTTTTGACAGTAAGCATGTTAAAGAAGCAGGTGGAACAGTAGAGCAGAATGGGTTGGACAATACTTTGATATAACAGAAGGAGGAGATGGGGGGCAACATAGAGTCCTTTGAGTTTGCGGATGGCATACAGTCTTTGGTGGCTCCTTTTTTGAATGTCCGTTGTGTGCTGGTCGAAATTGAGTTTATTGTCCAGAGTGAGTCCAAGGTATTTAAAGCTGTCAACTGTTTCTACTGTGTCATTGTTGATGAGAGTGGGGGGCTGGGGAGATGGGTTACCTATTGTTATTTCTTTTGTTTTGGCTACATTGAGATGGAGGAAGTTATGTGAGCACCATTTGGTGAATTGAGTGACAGTGTTGTGGTAAACTGATACAGAGTTATTGTCTGATAGGAGGGCGAGAATGGCAGTGTCATCAGAGTATTTGAGGAAGGTGTTGGTGTGGGAGGGGCTGGTGCAGTCGTTGGTGTACAGGGTGTAGAGGAAAGGGCTAAGCACACAGCCCTGAGGGGCTCCTGTGTTGGAGATGAGTGAGGGTGATGTGGTTGTGCCTACCCGAACAGCTTGCCGTCTGTCACTGAGGAAGTTGTGCAGGAGATGGATCAGGATGGGTGGAGTGTTGAAGTGGTGAAGCTTCTGGATGAGCAGGTGTCTCTGGATGGTGTTGAAGGCGGAGCTGAAGTCCACGAATAGAATTTGCAGCCACAACACCTGCAAAGATGCAAGAACCCAAATGGCCTCTCTCCTCCACAGCAAACCAACATACAAAATCTCGGCCAAATCTAATCACAAGGCTGCCGAACAAAACACCAAAACAATCTCACCTAAATGCATGAATCAAAATGGCCAAACCAATTCCAATCAACCCAACCAACCAACCAACCAATGCGTGGGTCTCCCCAATTCAGATAACCGAGCTGCGCAGGTACTTTACACCTGCCAGCAAGAATCTTTAATTTCAATTGAGCACTGCACATCCACACTATTCCCACTACAATAGCCAATAGTGGGAATCAAAATGACAAACTGCTACATACCAATTTCCAGGTTCCAAAATCCCGGACGAGCCCCCATATGTAACATGCTTGGCTCTGGCATGAACATAAACTGGGGAGGCCACACGCAGGGTCAAGGAATAACAATTAATTATTAAATAAGATTGAACAGAAACTAAGGTAAAGTTAATGGGACGTGATGTAAGTCAGTAATATGTGATGTAACCAAAAGTGTGGTGTGTGAGATCAGTGGTGGTGTGTGAACACACACACACACACACACACACACACACACACACACACACACACACACACACACACACACACACACACACACACACACACACACACACACACACACACACACACACACACACACACACTCATTAACTCAAACACGCTCATATAGATTAGTTATTCTCAGTCGCTTTGGTACATTTCTCGAATGATCCTCAACATTTGCAAAACAGTAAATGCATTTCTCAAAACAATTCGTACAAATAGCCAAACACCAAGGATTACCTGCAAAAGCCAGTCTTTTGCTCACAATCCTTAGTTCATCTCTCAAAAGAAAATATCTGTGCCAACAAACATGTCAGTACCATCAGAATGACAAGTCCTTTTGTCATTGTGTATGGATAAGACAGGCTTGCCAATATTACAGTGTACTCTGGAGGGATGTTCTGATGTGAACTATGGCTAAAGTTTTGAAGACAATTATTGTAAATTGTAAGTTACACCTTAGTGTATGTGGGAGATTGATTGCAAGAGACTGGACAAGATTCACATTTATTCACAAGATTCTTTTGTCTTAGCTTGATGAGTCACCCTGATAGACAAAAGAGGCCAAGTTGGAAATGTGAAATAAAAACTGGGGGTGTCGGGGGCGGTGGGCCCACGCGCTCTATGTGCTTCAGTTCTATGTGTGTGTGTGTGTGTGTGTGTGTGTGTGTGTGTGTGTGTGTGTGTGTGTGTGTGTGTGTGTGTGTGTGTGTGTGTGTGTGTGTGTGTGGGTGTGTATCCATCATACTGTGTGAAGTGTGTGTGGCTCCAGCCACCCCAAAAAAAACAACACAGGGTGGCGGCGGGGGGGTCTCCCGCTTGTAGCGGCTGTGGCCTTGAGGTAGACCCCACGACGCTCCTTCTCTGCCTGGACCCTGTGCCTCCAGGCAGTGGAGCGGGGCAGGGCTCCAGCCATGGAAGCGGCTGGAGCGGCGGCTGGAGTGGGGTGGGTTCCACCACGTGGCCCTGGAAAGAAAGCACAATGCACATGATGAGGCGCTGCACGCAAACACCGTGGCGAATATGAAATGTTGACAGGCGACGGTCCACTCACTTCCTCCTCCTCCTGCTCAGCCTGCTGCACCTCCATCCTGTCATCGTCAGGAGGCGGGCGGGACGATCCCATCGAGGCATCGACCTCACGCACGCCGAGGGGCTCCTGGAGGAGAGCGCTGTGATGCTCGAGGAGACGGATCTCCTCTGGCTCCTCCTCCTCCTCGAAGCCCTCACCGCCGCCGCCGTCGTCCTCTTCCTGCTCATCGGTCCCATCCGGAGCATTGGGATCGGGCTGCAGCACACTGCCCGACTGGGAGTACAGGACCTCTACCCCCAAGAGTTCCCCTGCAGAGAGAGAGAGAGACACACACACACATTAGCAGACGCCACATGACGGCCGCAGCAAACACTCTGTCGCTAATCTCTATGTACCTGTGTACTCCCTCGGCTGGGTGAAGTCGTCGAGCAGGTGGACCCCGTTGACCTCACGAGCCAGCTGGTTGAAGCTGTGCTGCAGCCGGGCGCTGTAGCACCGCAGCGTCGCTCGCGGTCCCCCCTCGACTGCCGCCCTGCCGTGGTTCTCGTTCCTCGTGTAGAGGAGCCGGGCGTCTGGCGGGTACCACCACAGTCGGGGCGGTGTGACGAGGACCACCTTCCCACTGCTGGGGTCTCGGCGGAACAGAGCCCGGCCCACCCACTGCTGCTGCTCTTCAGGCAGCGTCTGCCTCCAGCTGAGGGGAAGCAGCTGAAACACACACACGGCAGACACACACAGTTAGCGGGTGTGAATGTGCAACAGACAGGCACACATAAACACACGCATCATATACACACACACACACATAATACATACCTCTTTGCCGGTGGCAGGCCTCTGGGCCATCGGTCCTGGCCCTGGTGCTGGTCCTTCCAGTGGGACAGCGGCTGGTGGGGCGTCCCTGGACGTGCCTAACAACACATGTCAGCATCAAGGCGGTGCATTACACGTGCGTCACAGGTGTACTCACATCAAAACGTATACTCACTAGGAGGGTCGACCTCGTCGGCAGCGGCGAGCAGTTGGGCGTCGGTTGGATCCGAGTAGGAGACGCCTGAAAAGAACCACAATGAGACGACAACATGAACTGATGAAGCACTGGTGTGTGGTTAATACAGGCTGTTTTGTAGACGGTGCAGTTACCCGGCCGTGAGAGGGCATGAACTGGCTCCGTTGCTGCCTTGGGCTCTGCGTCCCGGGCCAGCACATATTTCTGCAGGGCCTCCATCTTAGACCCAGCTCCCACCTTCTGCTTCCTGAGCCACGCCACAAAGCTGTAGCAGAGCAAAGGAAAGAAAACACACAAAATGAACACACACACAAAATGGGTGGGAACAGCCCGGCATTGGAGGCAAGGGCGTCCTTGTTCACCATGAGGGTCGACTTGCTGGTCGACCTCCCTCTCTCTCCTTGTGGTGGGACGCCAAGATGGTGACGGCGTACCCCACCGCATGTCCCAGCAGCCACTGGAAGGTTTGGCCGCGGTACTGGCCAAACTGCAACTCGCTCTCAGCCAGCAAAAATGCGTCTGAGATGTCCCCCTTCTGCAGGGCTCTGGCCCTCGCCCAATCTGAAGGCTCTACTTAACCACTGCCCCTACTCACTTCCACCAATGCAAAGCGAACAGAACTGAGTAGGGGAGGGCGTAGCCTAACTAGTTTGTGAAACTTCTTTTGTCCTGTCGAGTTTCTCAGTTATTGGAACTCAAATGTGGAACAATTTACCAACTATAATAAAAACACAAACTGAGTTTAAAACATTTAACAGACAACTGAAACACTGGCTGAAGGAAAACCAAAAATGTAATCATGACAACACACAATAGATAACACACATACATGCACACACAGCATATATAGGTCACACTCATCATATTGTTTCTTCTCTCTGCACAAGGTTTTAATATTATAGGAAGTATGTTTTAAGATAGCATATATTTGTATAATTGTATACTGTAGGCCTATATATTGTTTAATTGTATATTTTAGGTGACTTATATATTTTATTAGAATAGGTAGCCTGATCTGGGACTGAGGTTGCAAATTAGCTATCTAGCTACAAACCTTTTATGTATTTACATCTGCAAGTTGTGTCATGGCCTTGCCATGTCATGTTTGGAATAATGTGCACTGCTTTGTCCCTGCTAAATAAACTACAAACAAACAAACAACTACCCAGAGAAACGCAACTCAAATTCAATGTGAACATATATGAGGCTTTAATTAAATCCCGGACGATTTTGAAATTCCGCCACACATTTTTTAAAAGTGTGTCAAAAAGAGGGCATGTCCGAGCAAAAGAGGACGTCTGGTTACCCTACGTACGGGAAACCCATTTGATTCCTACCTGTAACACTGTTAAATAGGGGCCCAAATTGGTCGGCGCTATCCTGGTCATTTCTCTGCGTGAGAAATGCAAAGTGTGGCGTGTGAGCGTGTGCATGGGTTGAATTGCGTGTGTCTCACGCCAAATGAGTGAAACTTGAGAGCCCTGTTACCGATATTATCCCGGGTATTGACAGTCGCAGTTCAGTGGCGGTTGAAGTGGCACAATTCAGATGTTCATTTCCATCCCTGACACACACACTCACACAAGGACGGATTATGAGTCAGCGTGCAAAGAGAAAAAAACAGCTCACAGATGATCATATTGTTGATTGTAAAACAATTAACATGATCGTGACTTTGAACCACATGCGACAGTACAGCCAAGAAAGTCTATATTCTGGGTTGATAAGAGATGAGAGGCAGCTGAGTGCAAACAGTTGAGGAGAGCAAGTCTTCACTTGCAGGGGCCGGTGGAAAAACACTGGGAGGCTGCTTGTGGTTGTGTGTTTGGATGGATGAGTCAGCGGGCGACGAGAAAAGCACACAGACAGCACACAGTGGATTATATTTTTGATTGTGGAACTCAATAAACATGATCTTGACTTTGAACCAAATGGAACAGTGCAGCCAATGGTTAACTTTCACTTAATCCACACAAATTTCCTGCTTCATGGCTGGTGATCATTTCCCATTTTGGTATTCAAAAACTTCTCTGGCTCTAAGTTAAGGCTTCCATAGCTGTCTGCTTTATTTCCCGGGCCAGCACATATTTCTGCAGGGCCTCCATCTTGGACCCAGCTCCCACCTTCTGCTTCCTGAGCCACGCCACAAAGCTGTAGCAGAGCAAAGGAAAAAAAACACACAAAATGAACACACACACAAAATGGGTGGGAACAGCCCGGCATTGGAGGCAAGGGCGTCCTTGTTCACCATGAGGGTCGACTTGCTGGTCGACCTCCCTCTCTCTCCTTGTGGTGGGACGCCAAGATGGTGACGGCGTACCCCACCGCATGTCCCAGCAGCCACTGGAAGGTTTGGCCGCGGTACTGGCCATATTGCAACTCGTTCTCAGCCAGCAAAAATTTGTGCGAGATGTCCCTCTTCTGCAGGGCTCTGGCCAGGGACGTGGGAAGTCAGTCCGAGTGGGGGGTGCTGAGAGAGAGTCTATATAATGACGTCATAATAAATGCTGCGCAACATCCCAATGTTTAAAGAGACGAGATGACGGGTGACGTCACATTCAGGGCTCCGCTCTGATAAACACTCTTCTGGTGTGTAAAAAGACTAACTCTGCCAACTAGCCACTGTTATTCACAAACGTTAGCAAGTAAACAATGTGGAAATTAGAGTCAACTCGGCTGATACTGTGCTGAATTTCACACACTAACAACATGCCGACAAGCTGTTGCGGTCCGGGATTATACACAGCGTTATAAGGATTCAGAAAGTTATTTCTAAAGGTTTACAAAGGAAAGTGACAATAAAAGAAAGCCTTAATTTTCATCCAGAGTTACGAGTTGTCTGATATGAGGAAAGGGGCGGTTTCTCCGTCAAATGAACCGTCCGTCTTTGCTCTTTTTTGCCAACCAGTTTCCGTGCGGGATTCCAGAATCAAAACGATAACATTCAACGTGTCTATTGATATGGCCAGCAACATTTTACACCAGTTTTAGAATGTTTTGCACTACAACAGATGTTGAACACGAACATGCTTATGTAAAATCAGCATGTAGCCTAGGCTACCATATTCAGCTATGGACAGATCACATACGGAATGCAGGGAATTGGATGTCCGGCTGGTGTTTTGATCGCGAAGTTCTGCCTTCTTGGGGCCCAAAAAATCGGAAACTTCGTTGCACTTGTAACAAGGTTGACTTTTCGAATTTTCCCGTTGCGCACATTGCATTGTTCTGCGTTGTGCGTCATAGCCTACGTCAGCCTACACAGACAATGTCCTAAATAAAATTAATATTCTCCAACAATCACATGGTGAAGACATTGAGGGGGTCACACACTGCACTACGACTACCGACTACCTGAACTTCTGTAGGGACATTGCTGTTCTCACGAGAACTGTACGCTGCTTTCCAAACAACAAGTCTTGGATAACCAGCGATGTCACGGCCCTTCTGGCAAAGCTGAAGCACGTACAAGGGGAACTTAAAGTCAAGCTGATAGAGGCCAGGGAGGAATACAGAAGAAAGGTAGAGAGGATGTTGCAACAGAACAATGTGCGAGAAGTGTGGGATACGATGAAGACGATGACTGGTATGAAGAAGAGCAGCAGCTGTGTGGAGGGAGATCTGGACAGGGCCAATGAGCTGAAGCAGTTTTACAACAGGTCTGACTGCTCAGCGCCGGCGGCCTATGCCTCAACCACTCCAGAGGTTGCTACTGCCTGCGGGCCTGTCCAACCCACACCTCCCGCATCTCACACACACTCTGCCATGCTTACCCCCGCCATCAAAGGCATCACCCCTCCCCCACAAGGCAACCATGAAGAGAGAGTAAAAGGGATACGGAGAGAGAGAGAGGGTGTGTGTGTGTGTGTGTGTGTGTGTGTGTGTGTGTGTGTGTGTGTGTGTGTGTGTGTGTGTGTGTGTGTGTGTGTGTGTGTGTGTGAGAGAACATGGAAAATGTGCATACCTCTATCACAACCAAAAAGGATGTTATATGTCAAACAATAACTGAATGGGACGGGCTACCGTTTACCCCATCGGGTTATCCAAGCGTTATGGCTCACGTGGCCAGAATTTGCCTATTTACCTGCCAGCTGTGGTTTGTTACCACTTGCCTTGACAGAGAGGTATTTTCATTGTACGTGACAATACACAATATTTCATACTCACACTCACACACACACACACACACACACACACACACACACACACACACACACACACACACACACACACACACACACACAGAAACACAAACAAGCTTTTTGGTATTAGGGGCAGCATGAGGGGAAAATGAATGAAATGAATGAAAATCACACACAATACAAACTGAACTCACAGGGCAACACGCAAAACTTCAACAGACAGCCGCCTCCAAGTGAGTGAACGTTTGTCAATTGGGCAGTTCCAGACCTTCTGTACAAATGAAATGAAGTACGATGGTCTGGTAGGACCAGGTTACCACATAACCATTTCTTCTAAAAAAAATATGTACTCCGATGGCTCCCAAGCGGTCAGTGGTTCAAGTAAAAATGAAGTATGAAAACACACAAAGTTAAAAGCTTTTCCCACCATCGTATTGGTAGAATTTTTAATTTTTTTTTATTTTTTATAAATTGGTATAAGGCTTTTTTTTAAGCCAATCGTGAAAAGGAAATTCTGAGACGTGCTCAGCATTTCCAACATTATAGATAAAACTACCTACTTTGCAACTACTTTGCAAAATAGGGCTACGCAAATATATTTTGAGGGAACTGAGGCCCGGGTTGGTCGGGTTGGCTATAAGGCTGGAGAAGGCTATTTAAATATGTGTAGATTAAAGATTTGCACGAGAATCTATATCTCTCCAGCTAAAAGTCATCCGATATGCCAAGATGTCGAGCCGTGGTCTTATTAATTGCTCCCGGTGAATAATTTGAGCTCCGATATCAACGATATCAATCAATATAGGCCTCTCATCAAAAGGGCATGCCATTGTGAACACATGAAATCTGCGGTGAACGTGGGTTTAAATACCCCAAAACCTGCTCCAACCAGGTTTGATTCAGAGCTTATGTTTCTATAGTAACTAACATACCGTGTTCATTTTGGAACAGAAAACCTCAGGTTACCGCAAACCCTGGGTTAACTTACCCGGTTATGTGATAAAACCGGCTTTGGAATACCCCACAGGATGGTCCTTGATGACAGGAGATGGTTGGGTGTGGATGAAAAGCCACCGTGCATGACATCCGGACATGAGATTTTCGTGAACCGGTCTGGAAAAAAACTCCACAAATTCTCCCCCAGCTACAGCAGCACTAGACCCGCTACAATTTGCATACCAGGAGAAGGTGGGAGTGGACGATGCCATACACACACAGACACACACACACACACACACACACACACACACACACACACACACACACACGCAGACACATACACACATTCACACACACACACACACACACACACACACACACACACACACACACACACACACACGCAGACACGCAGACACATACACACATTCACACACACACAAACACACACAGTCCAGGCAGAGAGCCAAGCCAGAGGAACAACCTGACGCAGCCCCTCAGACTGGGAGACAAGCTGTTGCCAGCTGCAGCGGATGATCACAGGAAAACTGTCCTTTCTCCTGTCCTGTTCACCCTGTACTCAGATGATACGCGATTGTGGGGTACATTAGGGATGGGTAGGAGGGGGAGTACTGAAGCCTGGATGAGGACTCAACCGCCTACAACTCAACACTGCTAAGACTAAGGAGATGGTGGTGGATTTCTGTAGGTCTAAGCCCGTTCTGCTGCCAGTCTCCATTGAGCGGGTCAATCTGGACACGGTTAACACTAACAAGTATCTGGGTATACACCTGTTGTTGTTTTTTTCATTTTATTTTAAAGAGACTCTTGGCTGTTGGTGTTCGATGTGTACACATTTAACTTTTATTATTGTTGAAATTGTTTATGATTACATATTGTTATTTTTTCATTGTTTTTGTATGAAGCACATTGAATTGCCTACACGTGTGAATCGCCCTAATCAAATAAATGTGCCTTGCCTTGCCTCAGGGCCATAAAGTGAAGAACTCTACAAGAAAGGGCTTCCTGAGGGCACTGAACTAGAGTCTATGAACTGGAGTGCATTACATCAGTATCAGACAAAAGGGTGCTGAGCAAACTGCTCACCATCATGGACATCGACTGTCATGCACTCTACAACCACATAGGTATACCGTTTACACTGTTTACTGGCTATATTAGCCCTTATGCACACTCCCTCCCTCCTTCCCCCAGCCTGGACTGAGGACTAATTTAGGGCATGAATTTGCGCCACACACACACACACACACACACACACACACACACACACACACACACACACACGGGACGATGCCTTTGATGGAGGGGGCATGGCAGAGTGTGTGTGAGGGGCCACTCACACTAGGGCCGTTTGCCTGTTCCATGCTGCAGGAAGATTCAGCAAGATTCCCCCCCTCCCCTCTCCCCCCGCAGGCCCACGGTCACTCTGCTCCCAAAGGCCGTGGCCTGGGCACGATTGCTCCTTCATACATACGTCATCACGTCGTAATACGATAAATCCGTCATCACCAAGCGTCCTCGCCGCCATAACAACAATGGAGAACAACAACGTGAATGCTGTCGTCGGCCCAAATTTCAAGAAAACAGTCGACTTCACTTCGCACCAACGTAAAACCTCGTGAACCGCTTGCCGCCATTGTTTCAAATGATTGTTGTGGGGAAGAAGGGCATGGACCTATAAAGAAAGAAGGGTCGCGCAAGGACTACGTCATCCAGCGCACGTTGCGTATCCGCGCGTGGGCGTGTGTCATCTCATTCGCATCTGTACTTTGGCCACGGCACACCTCTCCCAAGTGTACCGTGGCCAAGCGGCTGTTCCGTGCTGGAATACGGATGGCGTGGTCACACTAGCCAAACGTTCTAGACCAGGGTCGGCAACCCTAGGCACGCGTGCCAACACTGGCACGGGGCAGCATAATCATTGGCACACTTAAAAAAATAAATTAAAAAGAGATATTTTATTTTTTTATCAAAGAAAAATCACAGCACAATGCGGTAGCATAATCATTACTACCTACTCTCCTCTGATTCCGGCTCCCTCCCCATTCTTCTCCTCCTGAACCTCAGTGCTGCCTTCGACACCGTCAACCACTCCATCCTCCTCAGCCGCCTGAAATCCTTAGGCATCAACGACTCCGCCCTCTCCTGGTTCAACTCATACCTGTCAGAAAGATTTCACTATATCGCCATAAACAACCACAAATCCCACACCTCCCCTGTCTCACACGGAGTCCCCCAAGGCTCAATGCTTGGCCCCATCCTCTTCATCCTCTATATGCTCCCACTTGGCCACATCATCCGCCACCATGGACTTCACTTTCACTGCTATGCCGACGACACTCAACTCTACATCACGACCAAAACCATCACTCCAGCTATTCTCTCCACCCTCAGCAACTGCCTCACCGACAAAAAAACCTGGATGAACCACAATTTCCTCAATCTCAACAGCAATAAAACTGAAATTATAATCTTTGGCCCAAAATCCACCCTCCCCAACTCCCCACTTCTCACTCTGCATTGATGGTCACTCTGTCACTCCCTCCCCCCTGGTCAGAAACCTTGGCATCTACATGGACCCTGCACTCTCCTTCAAGTCACACATAAACCACGTCACCAAAAAATGCACGAGATGCATAATTCATGCCTTCATCACCTCCAGTCTTCAAAAACTGCAATATTGTGGCGGTGCGGGAAGGACGAGAAGGGAGCCCAGGTTAAGCAATGACGCAACTCCCGTGCCCAATACACCGCACGACTAAAAGAGCTGCCTTTATTTAACACAATCCACAACACACAGCGCACCGCACAGCCAACCAACGGACATGCAAGTCTCGGTAACGGTGGCGGCAACACTACACACAATAAACAACACACAAACAATTAAGACCCCAAACCCGTTAACCCCACTTAACTCAACAGTAACAAATTGACAAAAGGCAATAAACCACCCTTTCCCAACCGGCATCACGAGTACCCAGACTCCCCGGGGGGTAGGAGTCGCCACACAGCCCCCACCTTAGGGATCAGACGTCCCGACGACCCCAACACCCACTGCACAGCCCCAAGTGTTCAGGGGGCCGGCGCCGCCGTCTTGGCCCCTGCCAGTAGCGGCCCCGTTGGGGTGCAGCCTTCCTCCCTGGTTGGGACACCCGCCTCCAGCTGTCCGCAGAGGACCTGGGGTTGTGGTCGGGGACCACCTCTATCGGGGCCCCCACCAGGCTCTGCTGTAGGGGGCCTCTGGAGCGCCGTTCGGGCACCCCATCCTCCGCCGCCCCATCCTCCGCCGCCCTCCGACGTCTGGCCTTCCGACGGCCACGCCGGCGGCTGGGACGAGGGTGGGTGGCACGCTGCCCCGTCCACCCGCAGTCCTTGACCAGCCCCAGATGCCGACACTGCTGCGGCTCAAGGTCAGCCCAGTCGTGCCGCCACAGTGCACGGGAAGCCTCAGCCGTCTCGGTGGCGGGAAGGGTGTCCGTCCGGACCCGGCCCTTCCGCTGCCTGGAACTCCACGTTCTTTGTGCCGGGGGCGGCCGCTGCCCCAGCCACGCCCACGGATGCAGCATCACGATGGCGGCAGAGCTCCACCTCAGCCCGTTCCGCCTGGTCCAGAAGCCGCATCGAGGATCTGGGGCTCGGTGAGGCGGACATGCTGCCCCAGACTCTCCGGCTGCATTCCCCGCAGGAAGGCGTGGAGCCCCATGGGCCTCCCGTGTAGCCGCAGAGAATTCCGGGTAGCTGCGTCGGGTCAAGAGCTGGACGTCAGCAGCGTAGACCCCCAGGCTTTCCTCCTCCCTGCAGCGGTGAGAAGCCAGCAACTGCTAGCTCTGGTTGCGGGAGACCCGTTCATCCAACCGCCTCTCCAGTGCTCGGATCAGGGCCTGAAGGTCTCGCTGGTCCGCTTGGTCCAGGTCGAGCAGCACCCGTGCTGCCGTCCCCTCCAACACCAGGGCAAGGTGGACAACCGCCTCCTCGTCACCCCAGCCGTTGTGCCACGCTGCAAGCCGGTGTGAGTACCAAATGTGTTCGGCTGCCAGATCGGCTCGGGGTCCTGCGCTTTCTGATTACGTATCGACACAAGCCAACGGACAAAACCCGGAAGTGTTGTTTATAAACGGTGCTAATTTAGTTTTGGCTTTGATTTCATTGAACGGAGCCCGTTCTCTCACAAAGCCATTGGAAACACGTCTAAAAGCACTGATGAATGCATATTTTATTTTCACATATGTTAAAGTAAGGATTGGCGTTGTTAAAGTTAGACATTAAGACAGTATTTTCTAGTTTCTATTAACTGAAAATGAAGAACTTGGACAGTCATATGATTGATGAGATTTTGTTTGCTTATACAAAACAGAACAAATAAGACAATACATTGATACAACTGAGGAACAGCTAACTGTAAATCCATAAAAAACGGCATGTTTATGATCCCATGGTGAATTGAGGATGAATTCATGAATGTGTTCATATTAGATATTCATCCTATTCCTTGAAAATTGATTTTTTTTTTTTATGATTTTCCAGATGTTCAATGAATTGTATCCTTGCCTATACAACTAATAACACTAAATAATGTAATATTTTCCTAGTTTACACTAGGGGTATCTTTGCTCTATGATTTAACAAACATCTGTAAAATATTAAAAATGTCAAGGTAGGCCTATAAGAATGTATATATTGTGTTACCACATTCATGAATATATACTCAATTGGCCGTGGGATCAAAACATGATGTTTTCATGGATTTACACTGAGCTGTATGTGTGTATGTGAATTGCAGTGTATTCACATGTTTGGATACACACACGGGCACACACACTGACATATTTGTATATTATTATATATTTTTTTATTCATGTGGCCTGCAGTGGCGATATCGCACAGGTGTATTCCCAAAGGCTCGGAAAACAACATCATCAAGCCATATCTCCACTCCTCTCGACGGGAAGGGGGGGTGGGGGAATGCCATCTGAAAGAAGCAGAGGTGTGCAGATGTATTTATCTTGAGACCTTCAACTTCATACAATTTGTCTCGTCAGGGATTTGTATCCATATTTACAACTTTAATGTACCTATGATCTTGGGCGGCAGATGTCATCCCCCGTCGTAGCTGTCGGAATATCTTCCTTCTAGTTTGCCTCTTTTCCCTGTACCAATATATCCCAAAACACAGTGCAAATATGTTTGCAATGAAAATTGTTTCTGAAAATTGTGTTTTAAGAAGGGACATATGTAAGTATAATTTGTAAGCCCATGTTGCAAATATAACAACCAAAAAAGATTTCAAATGTTGATGCATGATTGTGGACTATATGAAAATAGTACAATTAGGCCTGCAGGTCTTCTGGAAATGTTTTTGGTTGCTGTGTCATAATTCAGCTTCATTTTTTATATATTGTTGCTTAAGGCACACTCATTAACGAGAAAATGTCAAACTGGCACTGCATGTTGAAAAGGTTGCTGACCCAGACTTTAGTATTCAAATGAGCTCGAGCACGGGGCCATGGCCCTAGTGAGAGGCAGGAGGTGTGGTTTGAACAGGTAGGCAGGCAGTAGCAAATTCTGGAGTGGGTGAGGGGTAGGTTAGGTGTTCAAGTTCAAGGAGCCCTTGAAACAACAACAGTTGACCAAAGTGTTGTACCATTCATCTAGTTATAAAACAAACAAATAAAATAATTTAAAAACAATTAAAGCACAAAAAAGGACAAACTAGACAATGATAAAACGAATATGGAGCTAAATGCAAGAGAATATAAATGAGTTCTTTAGGAGGGATTTGAAAATGGCACAGAAGGGGCTATCTGACATGTAGAGCGAGATTGGACTTTGGTCTCATGTCACTCTTTTGCATTTTGCTCTCGGTGTTTGCACGCTCAGTGCACAGAAGCTTATTTTATTTGTATCTACAACTGTGTTTTTATATCTGTAATCTGATGTCACTGTTACTTTTACTGTAGGCCTATTTGAATGTATAACATGTGATTGATGATTGATTATTTGTATGTTCTGATTTTAATTGGACCCCAGGAAGACTAGTCTGCTGATTCTGCGTTAACTAATGGATATCCACAACAAAACAATAAACCGACAAACAAATAACAGAATCAGGGAGCCACTGAAGCGCTGCAAGTAACGAAGAGTGAACAGTGAACAGAGAACAGCGACGGACTGGGATAAAAAAAAAAACCGACTCTGCTATTTGCACCCACCAGCGGCACACAACTTGTCTTCTAAATCCAAGTTCATAAGGACCTCCTTCTCTATCGCAATCATTGATGGCGACAGAGTACAGCTTCAAACTTCCAACTTCCAAAGTATAGCTTCCAACTCCCAACCTCCCAGAAACCCAAACATATGGCAAGCCAATTTGACATAAATTCACTTGACTGGATTTATGGTGCAGATGTCTGTAATGTGAATAACAGATATTTGCATCCAAATAGGATACCGGTTATTCCAGTTTGAAGCACTTGAAAGTCAGATGGTCCTTCTTGGAAGCCCCGCCCTGGGATGCGCCTGCCTGTCATTAGTGTCTCTTCTCTTGCTGGGCCATCGGGCTCACTTTCTCGTCTCTCTTCAACGAGAGAAGAGGTCCCTTGGTGCTCTTTGGCAATCATAATTTTCGAAGGTAAAGGTGTTCTGTGGCTAGTAATGTAATGTGATCTATAGGTCGTTTCAGATCATTTTAATCTGTTTGATTTTCATTTGTAAATTAAGGAGGGACATTTTAAAGTTTGTTGGGAGAGCAAACCTTTCCTGGGGGTGCGAACAACCAACTGTTAGCCTTTATTGCGAGCACTCTTAGCACTCTATAAATGTAATAGATAGCCTAATTAAGTGATTTCCAACCATCTTTTTTTCCCATTTAAAATATCAGAACGCAATACACTAAGCGATGACAACCATGAATACACCAGGACTAAACCAGAGGTAAGTGAATTCAAAGCATTTAGTGATAAAAAAAGAATGTTTATCCGTCTACATGATGCTACTACTGGTTCTTTGCCTGGTTTCACGTCTCTTTGTAGCAATCACGGGTTTGGACACTGTTTCAGATGCGCAAGAGATTCTGGGGCTTTAACTATTCTGGGGGTGTGGACCCTTTCGGGGACCCCCCTGGGTTACCTTGTTGGTGTGTTCAGTTGTGTTATGTGCATTGTTGTCGCCATTGTTGTATGCTGGCGACAACACCGTTATATGCGTGACTATATCTGCTGCAGCGCTAATTATGAAACCTTTATAAAACCAATAGGCCTACAGAACTCAATTATAACAATTAACGAAATATTTTTAAGTAAACCATTGATTGATTCCTAAACCATTATTTTAAACTAGGCTAAATCAATTATGTTGCTGTTGAGATTAGTAAACTGCTGCAAACGGGATTAAAGTTTCTCAAACATGCAATTTTAACGTATGGTCTACTTGAGAAGGAGAGATCAATGTTCTTATATCTGATGTAGGCCTACGTGAATAAAGTGCAGGGTGGAGGGTGACGCACGAGAACGCAGTTTATGCTCTTCTAGGATTGAAATAGCCTACCTAAAACGGCATGCACCTTCTATATGCACAAAAACGCATATCCAAAATAGCACGGTGTAACCCACATTTACAATATAGCACTCACTGCCTCCCGACAGTGACCATGCGGTTAGAGCGACCTAAGACGTAATGACATATTTGGGCTAAGAGATAAAATATAATTTACATTCACAATACAATGTAGGCTATGTGTAATAAAACGAAATACTTATTTTATTCTCCAAACATTTTGGATCAAGAACAGACATGAATCTGCAGTTCTCTATTGGCCGGGGCCCAATGACTGCGGGGCCCTGTATGTGCACACACAAACGCGCGGCGAAAGTAAGAGTCCAATGAGTTAGGTGCGTATTTATGCCAATGACGATGAGCGTTAATGTATCAGGACACGGAAAGGTGTATAATGCTGTTTTCAACGCACATGGGACTTCTTATATAGGCGGTGCACCACAGTGAATCCGTGGAAACTTCCATCGCCGTTGTGTTATAGGCCTATTACTCTATAACACATAACCCTCACACTACAACAATGTACCCAAGGAGTCACTTTACAACCTTTAAAACATTAGATGAATTTGCCGTAGACACACACACACACACACACACACACACACACACACACACACACACACACACACACACACACACACACACACACACACACACACACACACACACACACACACACACACACACACACACACACACGCACACACGTGTGTTCAAGTTCAAGTTAATTTAAGAGCCCTTCAAACAACAACAGTTGACCAAAGTGCTGTACCATTCATCTATTTATAAAACAAACAAATAAAATAAAAACACAAAAAAGGACACACTGGACAATAATAAAACTTATATGGAGCTAAATGCAAGAGAATATAAATTCGCTTTTTTGGAGGGATTTGAAGATAGGGCTATCTGACATGTAGAGGGAGATTGTTTCACTTGGGGCTCAAGACACTCGATTGCATTACTAGTATTTACAACTGTGTTTTTATATCTGTTATCTGATGTCTCTGTTACCTTTACTGTATTTGAATGTATAACATATGATTGATCATTTATTATTTGCATGTTCGGATTTTAATTAGACCCCAGGAAGTCTGCCGCTTCGGCGTCAACTAATGGGGATCCACAACTAAACAATAAACCATAAAAACAAATAACAGCATCAGGGGTGCTTCTACACTCGATAGCATTATTAGTATTTAGAACTGTGTTTTTATATCTGTTATCTGATGTCTCTGTTACCTTTACTGTATTTGAATGTATAACATATGATTGATCATTTATTATTTGTATGTTCGGATTTTAATTAGACCCCAGGAAGTCTGCCGCTTCTGCGTCAACTAATGGGGATCCACAACTAAACAATAAACCATAAAAACAAATAACAGCATCAGGTTTCTGATGCTTCTAGGTTTCTGAAATATACGGGGCTTAGCCCAGAGGGTAAGGGAAAATGCAAGAAAAAACGCTTTATTGCGCATGCACATTTTTTCATAATGCTTTACATAAATATACAAAATATACATTTTATTATAGCTTTAAATATAGCTTCCTGACTGCTGTGCTGCTTATCCTGTCATGGTCTGTCTGTTTCCTTGTCTTGTTTACCTGTTACCTGTTTTACTTTGGTATCTCCGATTTGTTTCTCCATGCTGTTACTCTTTGCGTGCCCTTTGTTTAGTATTTAAGCCCTTGTCTTTCCTTTGTTCCTTGTCGGATCATTTTAGTTTGTGGTGAGTTGTGTCCTGTGTGTTACCTGTGTTCCCGGTGTTCCCTGCATGTGTTACCCGCGTCACCCGTGTTCCTTGCCTTTGAGTCAATAAATTATCCTTTTACCTGAACTGTCTGCGATTGGGTCCTACCTGCCTGCCTGCCACCCGCTAACCTTGACATATCCCCAGACATCTAAAGTTTCATTCAAGTTAAATGTAGGCCTATAGTAAGTAAAGTAAGTAAAATGAATACAAGTGAGACAGACCTTACACACATATACACATATAAATAAATATATTTATATATATAGCCTATATATATATATAGCCTATATATATATATATATATATATATATATATATATATATATATATATATATATATATATATACACACAGCCTATAGTGACGCCACTCAACAGAATCAGGGAGCCACTGAAGAGCCTCGCACACCTTACACATCTCGCAGATACCACTTTTCACGTACGAAAAAAACTTTTGATAGCCCCAGTGATGGTGACCTTTAAATGACAACTGCACCAACAAATGGACATATCAATGCATAACCCCAAGGCATAAAATGGAATAGATCATCAGAGCCAGCCGCTCCAATGATAAAACATGTTTTACCGTCATGCAGTTAACAAAGTAGCCTACTCTCACAAAGTAGGCTACTCTCCGCAACCCTGTCTATCACATCATCTAAAACCAAGTTCATGAGAACCTCTTTCTCCGTCGCAAACACTGATGGCGACTGAGTAGCCTAGAGCTTCCAACTTCCAAAGTAGCTTCCAACTTCCAACCTCCAACAACCCCAAAAATATGGCACGCCATTTTTATATATTTATATATATATTAAAATTTATATTTTAATTAATATATTAGTTTTAAGTCCTCATCTGTTTTAGTGAAACATAATTCGTAGTCATAAGTACCTTTTAGGTATCTCAAAACATGTTTGGCAGCAACGAAGTTCTCTGATTTTGGCTTTGCCAGTGTTTGTGAAAGTTTACTTACTATCCAGCTTATATCTGGTCTCGTACAGGTCATGGCATAAATCAGACTGCCTACAATTTCCCTGTATTCTTTCGGATTTAACACCTCATTGTTGCTGTCCTCCTCCTTGCTGTCACTCTCCCGCACCTTTAGGGTTTAATATTTTTACCGAAAATTAGATTTCCAGGGAAAAGGCGACCCATTTCCCGGGCATCCCGGAAAACTGCTCATTCTTATAACTATTATAATTACTATTATGATTTAAATATAATCATTCAAATATGTGTTTCCAAATCCCAAACAGACATTTTCTATATTATTTGTATCATTATTAGTTAAAAAAAACACATCAACACGATTAACAATTATGCTGCGTGAGATCTGCTGCAGCGCTAATTAGCCTATGAAATGCCAGGCGGATTGTCTGTGACTTGACTTGTCTTCTGAAAATATAGGTAACCTTTATAAAACCAATATTTTACAGAACTCCATCATAAAATCGAACGAAACAAAAATCGATTCTGTTGCTGTTGAGATTTGTAAGCGGCTGCAAACGGGAATAATAGTTTGTCCCCCGAGATTAACAAAATCGGGATCTTAAACATGCAATTTTCACGTTTGAGAAGGAGAGATCAATGTTCTTATAGGCTATCTGATTTACGTGAACAAAGTGCAGGGCTTCAGTGGAGGGGTTGACGCATGTGACCGCAGTTTATGCTCTTTACTGAATAGGATTTAAATAGACAAACTTAAAACGGCATGCACAATCATTATGAACAAAAAAAAACAACTTAAACCATTCTTTTGAGACTGTGTATCACTGTTATCGGCAAGACACGCAACTCATATCAAAAATAGCACGGTCTTACCAACATTTACAATAGGCACTCACTGTCTTCCAAAAGCGGCTATCGATGTAACGATGTAGGCCTAATGACATATTAGGGCTCCACAAAATAAAAAAATGAATTCACATTCACAATACAATGTCTAGGTACTAAAAGGAAATATAGCTTATTTTATTCTCCAAACATTTTGGATAAAGAACAATGTATAGATGAATCCGCAGTTCTCTATTGGCCGAGGCCCAATCACTCCGAGGCCGTGTCGCACGGTTCGCACGGCACAGCCCTCGCGACTCGCTGAAAATGGACTGATGAGAGTGCATTTCGCCTGCAAACACACACACACACACACACACACACACACACATACACACACACACACACACACACACACACACACACACACACACACACACACACACACACACACACACACACACACACACACACACACACACACACACTCACAAAAAAAAAAAATATATAGGCTATATAGTGTAATTTGCAAAGGGCAAATTTGTTCGAAGCACTTTGAGTCTGCCTTGTGTATGAAAAGTGCTATATAAATAAAGTTGCCTTGCCTTGCCTTGCCTTGCCTTGTATGTGCACACACAAACGCGCGGCGAAAGTATGAGTTATTAGGTGCGTATGTTATGCTACTACAACGATGTGCTGCAATTTATCAGGACACAGGGAAAGGTGAATAAAGCAGTTTTCAAGCGACAGGGGACCGTTTACAGGCGGTGCCCCACAGTGAATCTGTGGAAACCTCAACGCCGTTGAGCGCTCTCTCTCTCTCTCTCCTCTCTCTCTCTCTCTCTCTCTCATCTCTCTCTCTCATCTCTCTCTCCTCTCTCTCTCTCCTCTCTCTCTCTCTCTCTCTCTCTCTCTCTCTCCTCTCTCTCTCTCTCTCTCTCGTCTCCTCCTCTCTCTCTCTCTCTCTCTCTCTCTCTCTCCTCTCTCTCTCTCTCCTCTCTCTCTCTCTCTCTCCTCTCTCTCTCCTCTCTCTCCTCTCTCTCTCTCTCTCTCTCTCTCTCTCTCTCTCTCTCTCTCTCTCTCATATCGCCCGAGGGAGGCATGTAGATTGCAAAAAACAATAGATCAAGGACCGACCCTTTGGGACACCAAAGCGTTGTCTGTAGTGCTTCGATTCTGAACCCTCATAGAGCACAAATTGTCTGTTATTGTAAATTATCTGTGAGGTAAGAATCAAGCGGTTTTGAGTAGCCGTCTTATCACCGCAGCCTTGAAACTAGATGGAACAATTCCCGTAGAAAGCGAGAGATTCATAAGCGATAGGATTGCAGGCCCCACAGTTGGAAGAAGTTCCTTAAAGGTTGTATCAGCGATGTTGGGACAGATAGAACAAGAGTATGTAGGCCTACATGAATGACCATAGTCCATGAACATGAATTGCTTGACACAATTGATAAACTTTAAGAATAATGATAATATAATTTATGAACAATGGGTGGTTCAAATTATCTTAAATTATTTCAATAAATTATAATAATTTAATTAAATGGTTAATACAAATTATGTAGATGGAGAAGGTGAAAGATACAGTTTAAGTCCACAGTACAGATAGGGGCCTAATACAGCCGGTAAACTGTTAACTGACAGAGACAGTCAGATTGTCAGTGGACCCTGTAGATGAGGTGAAATGGTGGAAGGGGCAAATAGAGAGAGACTCATGCTGACAAGTCAATTTTCTCTCCTTCCCTCTTGTGTGGGCGCAGTTGGGTGCACCCAGGGGAAAAAGGACCTCCCCAGCCTGCCCGTTTCGCATGGTGTTGACAGAAGTCTGATACTGAAAATGCTTGGCTGTCAATGTTTTGTACAGTGGGAATCATTATCCAGGATTGCCATCATCCAGTTCAGTCTTCTTTTCTCGGCTATTGAAGTGATGCACTCCAGCTCTATACCCAAAACATAGCCAGCTTTCCTTAACAGCCTGTCCAGTCGCCCAGTATCCATCTTCTTAACGCTGCCTCCCCACAACAGCTTATAGGAGAGTACAATGACAGACTGGCAAAACATCCTGAGGAGCTTGCAGACATTGAAGGACCACAGCCTCTTTGTACAGCCGGCTTTGCCCTTTCTAGAGTGCATCTGGGTTGGCCTACCAGTCCAGTTTATTGTCTAAGTGTATTCTCAGGTATTAGTATGTGGTGCCCACTCCACATTGTTCCCTCTCAATGGAGACTGGCAGCATATGTGGTTTAGTCCTCTTGTAATCCGCCACCATTTCTCTTGGAGGTGATCAGTTGCTGGTGCGGTTGCAGGTGAACTTGAGATTTATAAAGTATACACTATTATTATTTTTTTCTATTATATTCTTCTATCTATCTCGTTCCAACTGATAAAGTGAATTATTCCTCGTCTTATACTACCATCTACAGGCTAAAGCCTGCAACTGCATGTTAATACTTTAATCATACTTATTTACTTCTAATGGAATTTAAAATTATGGTTAAATGTGGGCATGTACTGTAACTTGCTGTAATTTCAATGAACAGCAATACAACATATCAATCTCCACAATTGAAAAATACAATCCTCCAGGGATTCCAACCAACAGAAGAGCAGACAGACCTCCAAAGCTTTACCTATTGTTTACTATTGGAATTCAACTTCTATGCTCTTTTATAGTTTTTATTGTACTCAGAACAGACTTCTGCTTTTTCATTTAGTTATGATCATACTTGCCACTTACCATGACCGAACATGTGGAGGTGTTCACCACCTCCACATTAACCCCCTTTAATTTAGAACTTCTTAACTTTGAAAGGTGAAAGGTATACACTTTCAAACTATTATATTATTAGACTACTATACATATTGTGGTAACCCGGTCCTTGGAGGGTCGGGTTCCAGGTAAGAATCACACTGGGTTAGGGTTTAAAGCCGTTCACGGCGTTTATTGCTCCACACAGACAATGTTCAAATGGAGTACAATCGTTCAAGTTCTATAGGGTCTCCGTGAGCCTCTATCTCATCGTCGCTGCCGTGCCGTCCTCCTGTCTGTCCACGACCTCCTTTTAACATGGCTCCCCTGCCACCGGCCAGGTGTCCTCCAATCACACTGATTGGGGAGGCGAAAGGGCTACTCTCGGTCGCCGTCTGGTGGGTGACGGCGGTATACGCCGTCTACCACTGTACCTCGGCCCAGCCCGGGCTGAGGTTTAACCAACATAAACAAGTAGGCCTGAAACCTCAACGCTGTTGAGCTCTCTCTCTCTCTCTCTCTCTCTCTCTCTCTCTCTCTCTCTCTCTCTCTCTCTCTCTCTCTCTCTCTCTCTCTCTCTCTCTCTCAACATTTTGACAAAGAACAGCAGCCCTCGCGACGGCCCTTCCCCCACTAAAGCGTTTTGGGACAGGTATTGCAAATTAGCGTCAGCTACAAGTATTATAATGCAATGCATCAGACATGTATTGTGTGTCTATATTTGTCTCGAAACAATTAAACTAACTGTACAATTATATTATTGCACTCAACAGTGGAGAAGATGAGCTCCTCTTGGCTGAAAATGGACTGAGCAGAGAGTACCTCTCCTACAGCGGGTATGCGCACACACACGCACGTACACGCGCGCACACGCACGCACGCACATACACACACACACACACACACACGGATTATGAGTCGGCGGGCGACGAGAAAATTACACAGACACCACACAGACACAGCCCTCACCCCTCAACTTCGAAATTTCGTTTATCTCGGACCCACGCTGCAATATGGAAAAATATATAAATGAGGTATGAGGTCAAATAGAATAAGTATTATTTACAATAAATAATTCTAAATTGTGCAAAGTAAAGACATAATTGTATAGCCTACAATAAAGTTAAAAGTTAAAAAAAATTAAGTAGGCCTAAATGGATAAATATATCGAAAGTTTCAACACGGGGAAAGCTGCGGTAGGGCAAAATCTGTGCGCGTTCACGTGGGCGGCAACCGCTTCCTGGTAGGCTACACCCAGAGAATGTCTAATATGAGAGACGGACTCTGGTACAGCCGCTTTTGTAACCGCCTCCCCTCGGCCGCCCTTCCCTCATCGAAAATGGAGGCGGCATGCAAGAATGAGTTCACGTCTGAGTAGGCAACAAACGCGATTAACCATGGTCAGGGATGTTTGTCTAGACACGGTGCAATAGCCTACATAGTAAACTTCATCACAGCCACACCGAAGCGCCTATAGTGCTTAATGCAAACAGTCTCAACAAAAAACGCCTGAAGAAATTCTCCGACGCCCGCTGGTCTCAGCATGATTCATGTAGTCTACAGTGTGTCTTCTGTCATTGATCAATATGAGGACATTTTAACCACGGTGGTTGAATTAAAATCAGAGGGAGACAGCAAGGGCAGGTCGAAAGCGACCTCCCACACAAGATCAATGGAATCATTTTATTTGATGCCTTGTGACGTGGCGTTTGATCGGTAGCCTACATTTCGGCTGCGCATGTATTTTTGGAATTTTAAATTGCTGCACTAAAATATGTTGTTGTTGACTTCCAACGTGTCGTAACCACTTTTTTTGGGGTATTGCGAAATTGTGTCATCTGGACATTCATTGGTATTGGATGTGTTTTAATAAAACACATCCAATACGGAATGTCAAGCTGGCGACTCCACTGAGGCTATAGTAACGATGTTCTTAGCAGCACCCTATGTTGCGCTTCGGTTATTCCTCACACAACACAACCCCCCTCATACGGGGTGTTTGTCGCATTCCCCTGCGAGCTTTAGTGAGGGTTTAAATCCGCACTAACACTGGACCCCCCCCCCCCCACACACACACACACTTGTTCGTTCTATTTGGGAACATGTTTAATAAATGTTTTATTTCGCTTGTTGAATTGAATTAAATTAAATTAATGAATTAAGGGCGCCACTAGAGGGCGCCCCCAACACATTTGTCGCCCTGTAGGGCCCTCAGTAGTGCCGCGGTGAGTTTCGGGAAACGCTCCAAAGAATGCTTGGTGGAGAGACACTTGTCATCCGAGTGTTGCCCTGCCTCTAGAGTCTCTGATCTGGGCCCCGTTTCCCGATAACGATGGATCAAATCTCGTAAGATCATTCTCACGAAGGATCTTGCGAACCTTCGTGAGTTAAACAGGCCCACCCAAAACTTTTCTCCAAAAAAATTAAATATAATAATATAATAATTATAATTAATATAATTTAATCATTATTATTGAATGCTTTATTTTTGCAATGCAGCAAACTTTGTTGATATTGATGCTTGATCCGATTTGCGTTAAAGGGCTGCGTGGATGACCGTGAAATCGCAGTAGGCTATAGTTATTATCATTTGAATGCATCTGCTTTGTATAATAAGCCAAGCTCAGTCTGTTGCTAATGTTATCAAGATATTGTTGAAAACTTAAAACAATTAAACAGAAATATGAAATACCTCATGTTATACGAGCATAATTAAACTATGGGAAATATTCGATTCCTGACCACTTTTACAGTCTCTAGGACTTAAATCTATGAGACGCGCTAAAGCACAGCCAGATATGGTGCGTAATGGAGATTCCAAAGCGCTCTTCTTTGGGCAGAACCAAGTGACTTTTTTACACTCCTGGACCCTACACACACTGGCGGTTTATTTTGATGTAAATTCGATTAGACGCTCCCCGGCTCGGGGGGGGGGGGGGTCTTGGGTAAAGGTGTTGCTGCGTTGTCTCTACAACAGAGGCAATAATGCAGCGATATGAGCAGTTCTAACTGGAGAGTCGGTGAAATCCGCTAGCTGCTGACCATCATGGGAGAGAAGGTGATGCAGTCCCATTTAACAAAGACGTTGAAAGGGGGCCTGCCCGAAATTACGACATCTCATTGTTCTGACGTCTCAATGGTCAGAAATATTTCCCATTGGATCGACATGCCGCCATGCCGACGGTTCAATTTTCCGAAAACGGAACCAATTGTTCAGAAGGGCCGTTTTTTCGATAAGTGAAACAAGAGGCGCATTATAGGCCGCCAACGCCAAACCGGCTTGGCAGTCTAAAAATAGGCCTACCTTTAGAGATCGCGGATAGGTCCGGAACCGAAACTTTTTATAATGCAACACAATATTTAAAGAACATCTAGCTATTCAAATCTCTATATGCATAGATAATAGCCTATAACAATATATTATTCAGTCATTTTAAACAGGGATTTGATAACGTTTTTAATGTGAGGACCACCCACAATTTGGCCCATCAACAACTGGAATCCTGGCGCCGCGCGTTCCAATACAATTCACCTCCTTTTGCTTCATAGAGATTAGACCAAACCTAAAGTGAGTTAAAAGCGATCCTGATTCGGTCACTTTTGCAAAAGAACATGACACACTCACACCCACACCCACACTAGAAGTGATCGACAATGGTCTTTAAGTAAGTTAAGAGTCAAGTTGAAATATTGTTTACCTGGGGATCCGAAGTGCTGTTCCGCTCTATGAGCTCGTTCTGTCACCGCGGGTTTCGATTGAGTCTGCGGGTTTCGATTGAGTCTGCTAGTTTCTGTTAAGTCCACACCTGTTGGCATGACATGACAAAATGCCATGCCATGGCTGTGATTAGCTGGTATAACCATAGCAGTAACTGGCCGAGCTCACCAGGGAGGTAAACATGAACGTTCATTCATGAACACGCGCAGTGCAACCGCACATGCATGTATTTTCTAAAGCGTAGGCCAGGCCTAATCAATTAGCGGCCCGTGGGCCAAATGCGGCCCCTCTTAATTTTTTTCTGGCCCGCAAGAGGTCATTGTATTGCATTGTATTTATCTATTTCCCTACAGAGTAATAGCTAAATGTTATGGGGATAACGTGAATAATAATAATAATAAACATTTACCAGTTAGTAAATGCCTGCTCACCTATCTACCCATCTATCTATCTATCTATCTATCTATCTATCTATCTATCTATCTATCTATCTATCTATCTATCTATCTATCTATCTATCTATCTATCTATCTATCTATCTATTACCTATAATCTATTCTCTAAATTAAATTAAGGAAATTAAATTAACACAAGCTAGACTATGATACACATTAAACACTCAGTTTACTAGCTAAATTCGATTAAACAATAAAATGCAATACAAATGTAAAGTAAAAACAAGTGTTATCTAGCGATCCGTTATCTGTATTATATTATTCTGTCTTCTGCAACATGAGTGCGATTGAAACCTGCCTGGCAACGGACAACCCCTTACGTAATCTGTTGTCCGTTGCCTGGCAACGGACAACTGATTACGTACCCGGTACAATTTTCGCCCCCAGTACAATTTTAACGTGACAGCCCCACTTTCAACGTCCTACATTAACCTTGGATAGTCAAGTGCCATGTTGTCCATTATCCCTTATATAACTGCTAAGTCAGTGACACAATTAGGCCTAGGCCTTTCTTATTCTACAAATTCATATTATAGCTGTGAGAATTGTTAAGAAAAATCACCTCCATAGTCGGAAAACCTAGTTTCACCTGAAATTATTCAAATGGATGCTTACAACTTACCACATTGAATAATATTTTTATATTTATTTTTGACTTGGCCCCATGTTCGTAGAAGCGTGCTGGCGACACATGTATGGGGGTAAAAGGCATGATGATATTTTTTATACAAAATGCAGAATCTTTTCACTTACGAATTAATGGGAAATATTTCGGACCATTGAGATGTCGGAACAATGAGGCGTCGGAATTGCGGCATGGCACCGTTGAAAGATGATGCGATATACGAGAAAGATAAGAACGTTCCTTGCGCGCCAAACCGGCTTGGCAGTGTAAAAATACCTATAGAGATCGCGGATAGGTCCGGAACCGAAACTATTTACAATGCAACACAATATTTAAAGAACATCTAGCTATTCAAATCTCTATATGCATAGATAATAGCCTATAACAATATATTATTCAGTCATTTTAAACAGGGATTTGGCCCATCAACAACTGGAATCCTGGCGCCGCGCGTTCCAATACAATTCACCTCCTTAAATAAAGGTTGCATGCAAATCAGGTTTCCGTGTGTAGCCGGTGATACTAGCCAGTATCAGCACCCCACAACCAGGAACTGGCATCACTTATTCTGACAATGTTTGGCTCAACCGATAAGTGTGAGTCTAGCTTTTCTCATATGAATGCCATCAGAACAAGGGCATGACCTATAAGAAGCTGCATGAGTGTCTCAGGATGAGCCAAACTAGGCAAACAAGGCAGTGCAATCTTTCTCACTGACTCAGTGGCTCAAAATGTCTCATATGTACAGTAGTTCTGTTTTGTGATGATTCAAACAACATTGTTGAATTCTAAATACGTGTCCAAAACATGTGAGAACAAAATCTTTTATAATGATACGATTAAAAGTGAAGAAGGAAGGAATGCGTCTGACAAGGTTATTCCATGTAGCAGTACTATATATATTAAGTTAACACTACTTTAAGTATGATTTGTTTGTAGCGATTCATTCACGTAGTTTAACTCTGTGTGGCCCATGAACCCCCAGTGGTTTTCCTTTTCGGCCCACTTGTTAAGGAGGTTGAATAGCCCTGGCGTAGGCCTACACAACTTTTTAAAAAACATACTCATGCAACGCGTCGTGGAGGCGTATTATAGAGGATCACAAAAACTAAAAACTAGACACTTGTGTCAACAGCGTGTCAGCAGAGTGCAATGCTTCTAAACTTTTAATTAAACGTGCAGACAAAGTTCAACTTCATAAAGTAAAGTTAATTCATGGTGCTGCTTAAATGTATTGCAAATGAGCCTAGTCAGTTGCCGCCGAAGGCTCATTTGCTTAGAACGTTAAAAAATTAAATAGCTGATTTGTGATTAGTTGCAAGGAGTTAATGCGGCTGGCCGCCCTTCCTATGTTTAACATGGTATGGATGATTTACCACGCAACAGTGAATCTGAATTGTGATTGGTTATTTTTTATTCTCAAATGAGAGAATAAGAGGCCAAAGCTCAAAAGTGCAGGTGGACACACCCACTTGTGATGTCACCATGGAAAACAAAGGCACGTTCAGTACTACGAAGCTCGATTAGAGGGTTAGCGAGGTATGTTGAGCGCAAAGCCTGGGTTAACTGGACCACGAAAGTCGATCTCTTTTAGCGTCGCTGTATCACCATGGTGACTTATGCTCGCAACCAAACCTGGTCGGGAGCTGAGGTTTTCAGCTTAGTCTACCCGGAGATCGGCTACTTAAATCGGCGTGCGCAGCTTCCTAGCCCCTCCTCCGACAATGGCGTCACCATTTGTGGGTGTTCCAGTGGACCTCGGCGCACTTGTCGTACAGGCGTCTCTCCGGAGACAGAGGGTTTTTCGGGACAGAAGAACCGATCCCTTGACATTGTCTGACGATATTCTTTATGAGAGGTACAGATTCTCCTCAGAGGGTATTCGTTATTTCATCGTCCTTGTTGGACCGTATGTAGGCAATACTACACAAAGAAGCTGTGCACTTACTGTTGCGCAGTGTGTCTGTGTTTCAAGTTCGAAGGTGTCACGTTAAAACTGTAACTGGGGCGAAAATTGTACCGGCCTACGTCATCCATAGTAATCCATTCCAAACCTGCCTGGCAACAGACGATCGCGTGACCCGTTGCCTGGCAACGGGCGATCGCGTCGAAGGACGTGGGAAGGTTCTTGATCATTCGCGAACTCGTTCATTGAGCGCGACAAGACAGATAACACTTATTTTACAAATAACATCTATCATAGTGTCCGCGCGCGTCCGAGATAACTGTAAATGAGTAGGCTACTACTAGTACTTTTGCAGGCTGAACGTTAAAATACTTCTTAACTTTGAGAGACCACTCTCTCCCACCAGTCTTGGCTGCGGACTCGCATTCAAATTCCTCTTGTTTGCGGCGGAGGTGGGGGTAAATATAAAGATCGGACGTAGCTGTGCTGTCCTCCTTCTTAATTTAAGGAGCAGGCAGAGAAAAGCTCTCTCCTGCTGTGCTTTCATTAAAATCAAATTCACAATGCCAAATAGTGATAAGACGTCCATTATGTCGCCGCCGGTCCAGAGATGTGTCAGGTGTGCGCGAGAGACATAACGGACACTTTTGTTACTGCCATGTATACAGTAGGGGATAAAATTTTAGGAACAGATCTATTCCGCATAGAAATCTATGCGGATCAGATGTGCCATGTAAACTGCGGCTAGTGTTGCGCAGTGTGTCTGTGTTTCAAGTTCGAAGGTGGCCCCGCACGTTCAAATTAACCTATAGTCAAGTGCCGTGTTGTCCATTATCCCTTATATAACCGCTATGTCAGTGACACAATTAGGCCGAGGCATTTTTTATTCTACAAATTCATATTATAGCTGTGAGAATTGTTAAGAAAAATCACCTCAATGGTCGGAAAACCAAATCATAGGCTAGATTCACCTGAAATTATTCAAATGGTTGCTTGCAACTTACCACATTGAATAATATTTTTATATTTATTTTTGACTTGGCCCCAGTTTCGTAGGAGCAAACATGGGGCCTCACATATATGGGGGTAAAAGGGATGATGATACATAATATTTTTTAGACAATATGCAGAATCTTTTCACTTACGAATTAACGCACGGTCTGCTATTTTTTGCCGGCACGCCACCCTAGCCATATTATGGGCAACCGTGTTCCCCTTGGCTTTGATTTGAACTTTGAATTCCTCATAGGAGTTCATAATAATACACTGCCCTCCTTGGATGAAATACACCGCTCTTGCGCGATTTACTTTTCATAAGGGTGAGTCAAATGACGCGAGAAACGCCCCTTTTATGTGAACGCGCATCGAACCTAAAGCAGAAAACCTGGTTCAACTAATTGAATCTAAAGTGAGCTTCGTGGTACCATTTAACTCTGATTGCGAGTTGCGGCTCTGTCGAGCCAGGTTTTCCCAAGAAAGCCTGGGTATGTTCAGCGAGGTTCGTGGTATACCCCCCTGATTTCCACTGTTTGTTGTTGGTGGGCATGCCCTTAACCGGCGTATGCCCTGCCCCCTGATGACAGCCCTCACTCCTGTCTCCGCACACAGCTATTTGATAAATGCCAGATTATAAAAAGCGCATTTCAAAAAATAAAGAAATTGAGTCAGACTGTCAATAACAATGCGGGACAACGTCTCAATTTGCGGGACGTGTAAAAAGTAATGGTAATGCGTGACTGTCCCGCATAAAGCGGGACATCTGGTCACCCTACTCGCCAGGGATGACGCTCACGCTCAGACGGACTGCGGGGGAAAGTGAGGCAGTCGTGGGGGGGCCCAAGGCAGAGGGGGGGCCCATGGCAAAAAGAAAAGAAAAAAAAAAAAATCAAATTATTCACCAGCCCATACTGTTAGGAGTCGCACATGGCCTTGTCTCCCGAGGTACTGATGGGGGGGCCCATCAGTACCTCGTGTATAGGGGCCCAGGATTTGGTGCAACGGCCCTGCTCACGCTTACGCGTGCTCCGGAAAGCGACCGTTCATGTGCACTTGGGAATCAGCCGGTTGGGAATCTAAAAGTTCTCACAGCAGGGTTTTTTTATCCGATAAAAAACAGTCAGAACTAAACAGAACTTAGTAGGATCAGTTTCAAGTTTGCATGCCTTTATTTCCATCACCTACTGTCCTTTTGCTTTTATTCATGAGAAGCACATACAGTATTGCCACTGTATGGAAGGCAACACTTCCCCTTATCTAGAGCTGGTTTACCAGTACACAACGTTTAAAACGGAGCAAAGTCGATGCCAACAGACGTTCCAACGTCAATCAATATTAAAGTATAGCTATGATGGTTGAATCTTTTATATTGATTAAAGGTAGTGGCTATTCGTACGGCGACCGTAAGAATAGCAATTAGGCTATTCGTACGGCGCACCGTAAAAATACTGCATTTGTCTATTTTCACGGCAGGTTAGGGTTAGGGTTAGGGTTAGGGTAAGGGTGAGAGTTATTACTATAATTAATTACTATAATTACGGTCGGCCCGGTTAGGGTAGGGGTTAGGGTTAGCGCCGAGCAGACTGATAGGTCAAGTGCGGTCACGTGACAAGCTCGATCGCCGTACGAATAGCCACTGCCTTGATTAAAACCTTCATGTTCCGCCATGTTCCGCCATGTTCATGCGCGTCACAAGTAAACCATACGTCACCAACTGGGCAACTCTGTTAACACAATTTGGCCCCTGTTGCGAACGGAAGTAGAATCAAAAGAGCGTCATGAGGTGTCGTTCACGCGAACATTACGACGTCGGGGAAATGTTTTCCCCATAATTGCCAGCAACGTGAACGCAACATAATCACACCCACACCTGGTGGCATGACATGAGCCCTTTTTAAAGTGTTAATTTCCGGGTCATTTTCAGCTTTCAATACAGCCATCTCCCCTCTCAGAGAAGCTGTAGGTCAGACATTTTGTCCTCGAATTTATTGCATAGACGGACGGACGGACGGACTGACAGACAGCGTCATAATGGGCCAAACATATTGGTGGCAGGGCCATTTTCAACCCCTACAAATAACCCCCTGCAACTTGAAAACGGTTCAGTTTACCGTAATATGCTGTGACACCCACATTTCCTGTCGAGGATAACTTCAATCTTGAATGACGAAAGATTCCTTCCAACATCTTGTTTTTGTATCTCAGGTTCCCCAACCTTTTGAAGACATGCTACATGAACTCTGTTCTGCAGAGCCTGTTGAGCATTAACTTCTTCAATAAGATGGTCCTCCAACACGAGTCCTTGAGCTCAATTCCTTCAGACCACCTGATCAGGTACGGATACCTCCACCAAACACACACACAGGGCCGTCGATAAGGGGTGAAAGGTGATGACGATTCTAGGGGCCCACAGCCCAGGGGGGGCCCACAAAAAACCTTTACTTTTTTTTTTTTTTTACTACCAGCCCATAGTACTACCACAGTACCCCCCCCCCCCCCCCCCCCCCCCCCCCCCCCGTCAACAATTCAGCGCAGGGGGGCCCATCAGTAAATCTTGTCTAGGGGCCCAGGAATTGTAGCAACGGCCCTGCACACACACACACACACACACACACACACACACACACACACACACACACACACACACACACACACACACAATATTAAACATTTATTTTTTGTATTTACTTAGATTTTTACTGTATATTTTCATTTTACACAAAACGGGACACCTCCCATAGTGGCAATAGCAAATAAGAACAACTAAATAGTAGGCCTATAGCCTACACATCATTTTTATTTATTCACTTTATACTGTGACACCGTGACTTCCCATCAGGGTTTATCTTATCTTCATAATCTCTCCCATTTTTCTCTTCTACGTCTCCAGAAATTTTGTGGCAGTCAGTAGGTCCCGTTATCATGGCAATGAAGTAAACAAATACTTAATTCTGGATAACTTCAAGAAGAGAGTGGCTGAACACGAACCAAAATTCCGGGACAACGAGGTCAAAGTGAGCGGTCTTCATTGCATGTGCAAACCTTTATCAGCAAACAACTTTTACTGATATTTGTCTTGCTAATGTTTAATGAATGTTAGGTAATGTTAGGTAATTGTTAATGCTAATGTGTCTTGTATTTTGTTTCTTATAAAGAGTGCTTCTGAATTCCTCATCTGTGTACTGAAGCAACTGGGGTTTCCAGTATCTGAACACGGTGACTTCACCCTACAAAGTGAGAAGTAAGTGTGAGCTTTAGTTTCCGCCTCTGGTGACTTAACATGTCTTCATCTGCTGTACTCATCAGAGAGGACAAACCTTATTTGTATTCCCTTACTGTACCGACAGCGATATATTGTTTCACCTTCTTCTGACAAATGTACTTATTGTAAGTTGCTTTGGATAAAAGTGTCTGCTAAATGCCCTAAATTTAAATGTATTCAAGTCGCAGTGAGATTTATATTATAAGAGTACTTTTATATAATACTATAGGCCTACTATTGCCGCGTTTCCACCGAGAGGTGCGGTGCGGTTAAGTGTGGATCACGTTTCCACCGCCGACAGTGGAAACGCGAGGACTCCCCCAACGGAGGAATACCGGAATAAAATAAAATGAGGTAGCCTACAGCTAAGTGCAGCTCAGCGCGCTTAATGCCGGACCCTGCCAAATTTTTTGGCTGTGGAAACGTGAACCCTGCCTGCCGCACCGAACTGCACGATGGAAACACGCCATATTGTTCCCTCAGGAAATGTTTACCCCTCAATACTATGCTTAAGCTACGAAAAGAGCATAGAAAATACTGTTTAGGCTTAAGTACAAATATAATTACATTTCCTATCTATTTTCCTATTTGAAAGCCTTCAAGACACATGTAACTACTGGTAGCATATACTTTTCATTGATTATTGATTCAGATTTATTTCAGGAGTTTTGAGAGTTGGGGCGATTTAAAGAGGAATTAAGTTGAATGTAGGACAAGTATTAGTTGTCTGAGTGACAACTAATGACAACTGACAACTGTGGCCGATAGATTTTGAGGCAAATGATTGGCTCCTTTTATTGCGTTGCCATCTAACGCGTTCAGATCACTGGGAATTATGAGGAAAACATTTTTGCGACGTCGGAATGTTCTTCTGAACGACACCTCATGACGCACTGATGATTCCACCTTTCAGCAACTGGGGCCAGATTTTGATAACCCAGTTGCCCAGTGGCTGACGTATTGTTAAATGTGACGCGCAATAACATGGTGGAATATGAGAGTTTTACTCAATATAAAATAATCAGCCATCATATCATACTTTACTATTGATTGACGTTGTAACCGTCTATTGGCATCGACTTTGCTCAGTTTTAAACGTTGTGTACTGGTAAACCAGCTCTAGATAAGGGCGTGTAGCCTTCCATACAGTGGCAATACAATGTGCTTCTCTTAAATAAAAGCAAAAGGATAGTAGGTGATTGGCTACAAGGAAATAAAGGCTTGCAAACTTGAAACTGATCTTCCTAAGTTGCAATGACCAGTGAGATGTATAATAAGGTGTATATTTAACATTAAAATATGTGAATTTATTCCAGTTGAACCCATAAATTAATTAACCACAAAATGCACAAGATGACCTCTTTAAAATATGTAGATTGTCTTTCCTCCTCCATAGATGTGGGTATTTCCAGTCACAGAGCATCACCTACTTCATCTTGCCTCCGGTGCCTGGAGAAACAGTGAACGCAATGTTTCAGCAACATCTAAAGGTGTGACACCCACTGACCTTACCTGTGACTCAATATATTATGTGGTTTTAGTATTTTCTCCCAGTGTGGGTACATGCAGAGTATGTGCTTTCTTTGATTGGCATTTTTTTTTCAGAACCTATTTGGTTCTGGCGGAGCCTTGAAGACACTGCCCAGGTTAGTTGTGTTTGTGTTTATTTAGTTCTGTTAGAGAAATATACAGTGAACCATAGCAGTAAAGATTCAACATCCGTGGGGTATACTACGAACCTTGCTGAACATACCCAGGCTTTCTTGGGAAAGCCTGGATCGACAGAGACGCAACTCGCAATCAGAGTTAAAAGCTCACTTAGGATTCGATTAGTCGAGCCAGGTTTTCCGCTTTAGGTTCAATGCGCGCTCACGTGAAAGGGCCTTTTATCGCGTCATTTTAGTCACCGTTACAAACTGGACAGATTAAGGAGTCTATAAATGTCTATAAGTGAAAAGATTCTGCATATTGTCTATAAAATAAATATGCCAAATGCAGAATGGTTCGCTATTAATCCCAATAGAATGATGATGATTTCAAAATGCATAAGCAACATCCAACCTATCTTATTCTATAATATATGGAATTCACTTTAAATACACCCTATGTAAGTAATCTATTGCATATGTTTTTAACCGCTGAAATAGCGGCGGTGGCGTGGTGGGTTAGTAGCTATATGACCCGAACGCCAGCGACCTGTGCCCTATAGGCCTACTACGAACCTCTATTAGTGGGTTAGCGAGGTAAGTTGCGCTCAAAGCCTGGGTTAGCTGGGACACGAAAGTCGATCTCTTTTAGCGTCGCTGTAGGGTCAGGGTGATACAACGGTCCCGAAAGAGCCTCTGTCGGAGCAACCCGGTATCACGCCAGCGTGAAATAGATACGTTGGTCCACCTCGCAAGGCGTGTTCAGTGTCACGCTTTGCCTGACCAACTACTGCACTGAGCTGCTGTATTATAAGTATTATAATACAGACCATAGCTATAATAATATATAATATTATAAGTAGACCATAGCTTTTATTCAATTATCGTTATAACAAGATCTGTATCTGACCATTGAAAATCCACTTCCACCAATGTGGAAGCGGATTAACCAAGTTCAGGTATAACCAGACAATATTAAAAATATTTATAACATAAAAACTAGGCTATACGTACAGCATATCATACATTTGGTTACAGGCCAAATTTGGTTTAAATGTCATGCCTCTGCTGGCCCACAACTATATCGTCGCGTCCAGCAACCTGACGTCGTTCAAACATGCTAGTGAGACCATTAAACCGTCCTAATATCTATCAAACTAAAGGTCAGACACATTCACTGATTGAAGATTATGCAAGTAAAAAGTATATTTCTCGCTAGAAATGTTATTAGAAACACGTTTAATGGTGAATCTGTCCTAAAACATTGCATTTCTCATTCAGATAATAAAGATTAATATAGGCTACGGAACCATTTCCCCAAATTCTGGGAGTACATCTCGCCACCTGATGGTGCTATTCCTCAATTCGTTTAGATCGGCGGAAGAAAGCGTGTACCCTTAGCTTTGGTCAGGCAAAGCGTGACACTGAACACTCCTTGCGAGGTGGACCAACGTATCTATTTCACGCTTTGGCGTGATACCGGGTTGCTCGGAGAGACCCCTGTATGAAACGGGCTCCGGGGTCCACGGGAACACCCACAAATGTTGACGCCATTGTCAGAGGAGGGGCAAGGAAGTCCGCGTAGCTTTAGTTCATGGACCTCTCCTGATAGCTGAAAACCTGCTCCCGACCAGGTTTGGTTGAGAGTTTATTATTATGTTTATTAATGCCGCGTTTCCACTGCAGGGTGCGGTACGGTTCGGTTCGCAAAGGTGCGGTACGGATTGCGTTTCCACTGCCAAAAGTGGGCGTGACCCGGACTGAGCCGTACTCGTTTTGCCCTCGTTTTCAGTACTCCTCCGTTGGGGTACTGAAAACGAGACGAGACGCCTGAAAGGGTACCGGAAAATTCGAGCTACACACCCCCTCCGTTGATTGGTCAACAGAACCGTCACTTCCGGGCGACGTAGGGATAAAAACAAACAAACAAACAGTAGCCTCGAGCAGCGTTCACGTTAGCCGGCTATAGCCGGACATTGGCCGATTGCACGCACGCATGGCCGGTATAACAAAATGTATACGGCCCACATGTCAGAGAATTTTTTTTTGCATTTATGTATGAATTAATCAGTAGCATATTAAAATCAGTAGCATATTAAAACCAGTAGCGGTTCCTGGCCGAGCTCACCAGGGAGGCAAACACAAACGTGCATTCATGAAGGCGTGCAGTGCACCCGTACATGCATACACATGCACTCAGTGCCCACGCTATTGAACGCTGATTGGCTGACATCATGCAAAATTCGCGTCAAAGTTGAAATATTTAAACTCGAGCGAATTTGTCGCGGCACAAATCCTCTTTAACGCACTTGCCTGTGCACGGCGAAAGTGCAAGAATTCCAATTATCGAATTAGGTTAATTTAATAAATGGCATTTATTGAAGCAACTTAGTTTGTATTGTTTGTCGTTTAAATGTGGACTTTTGGTGATTATTTAATTATTAGTGAATAACGTCCGGAAGATGTATCCTACAAATGTCCGATATTCTGGAATAGTGTCGGACATTTGTCCGCCCAAGAAAAAGTCTAGCGTGAACCCTGGCCTCGAGGTATTACTCTTTACAATGAACATGTCGCGTAAAACGCTTGCTAGGGCGAACAAGGAGGTGGAGACGTTCCTCTGCATTCTTGGGGAGGAAGACGTTGTTTACGATGTTTATGTAGCTGCCGCGGCGATCAACATCCGGCCTACCATAAAGGGTACTGTCGTCGGTGGAAACGCGACCACGGAACTGAGCTGGGCTAAACCCTCCCCTCCCTACCGGACTGAGGCAAACCGAACCGTACCGGACCCTGCAGTGGAAACGCGGCATAGTCACCATGGTGATACAGCTACGCTAAAAAAGATAAATTTTCGTGTCCCAGCTAACCCAGGCTTTGAGCACAACATGCCTCGCTAACCCACTAATCGAGGTACGTAGTACAGGCCACAGGCCTTATCGACACTCCGTGTTTGTCAACAACAAAAATATCTACCTCTGAATACTTTTTTCTTTTCCTTTTTATGCTCCGCTTCCCCCAGTGTCTTTATCTTACGTCTGACCCGGATTGGTGGAAGAAATGGCGTACTAGTCAAGTTGAAGCATCCAGTGTTTCTTTGCAGAGAACTGAATCTTTATGGTTTCCTGCCTGCCACACCGGTAAACATCTACGTAGATTACAATTGACATTTATTGTGCTTGTCATTCATGTTCATGTAACTTTTACACTGCAGCTTTTTACTAAATTCAAGAATACGTAAGCTAGAACGTTGTCTATAATTGTCCTTATTTTCAGGAGACATTCCGGTACAAGCTGGTGAGTGTCATCAGCCATATCGGACCAGGAACTGACGATGGTAAGAAGAACATTGAAGTCATTTGTAGAGTAAAGCTTCAAGCTTCCAGATCAGAGTGGATGCAGACTGGCTAGCATTCATTAACTGGATTGAGATTCATGTTTATGCTACAAGTCTTGCTGTTACAGTCCACGGTGTAGGCCTACAAGGTACTATAAGATATACAAAAAGTCCACATGCCCTTTCTTCCTCGTAGGTCATTTTATAAGTGAAAGACTTCTGTTGGGGGGCTTCACTCGAGACGGCTGGCTCACCTATGATGACAAAATTGTGAAAATTTCTGACGACCCTGACGATGAACTGCGCCAACAGTCTGCCTGCATCCTCTTCTACGAACGCCAGGTGGATCCGGTGTTACACCGAATTCTGCGACCCACCGAAAAGTGTGACCCCAGGGGGCGCTGAATCGTAGACCCATAGATATATATAGAACAGTAGATACGTCACGGCAATGTTGAGCTGCGGTCGGCTGACGCAGGCCCCCAGGAGCAGTGCATACTTCCGCAATCCACCAGTGCTCAGAGGCCAAGCCTGGTATTGCAGCTGTTTAAGCTGGCTGTGGACGGGGGTCCGTCATTTCATGTGGCCCAGAGGTAGATATCGCCGTCCACTCCAATAAAAGTGGGGAACAGGATTGTGTCTCCGCAAAAAATGTCTGGATATCAATCAAAGGCTCATAATTATATTTCTACCATGTTCTAAAAAAAAATACGTTTTTTCGTTTCAAAACGCCTCCTAAAGCGTTTTATTAGCAGTTTATGTATTTATTTTTTGCTGGGTGGGCAGCTGAAAGGAGTCGTACTGAAACAAACGGCTCCTTGCTATGGACCTATTTTGAAGTGCACGGCTCCATTAACTTCCGAATTAAATTAAATTCGGAATTAAATTCCGAATTAACTTCCATTAACTTCCAAAGTCTGAGATTTGTCCTTTTACTTAACATGAATGGCGTTGAACACGGATATATAACACACATATCATTGAAATAGCTGTAACAGGCACGGACGTATTGATTACCTGAATGATTATGGGAGACCTACGTAATTTTCATAATATTGTTAATTGTCTAATATTAACATTTCAGTTGCGTTGGTAGGTATTTCATTTTCATTTGCTTGTAGGCTACTCCAACTTCGTTGCTGGTCGATATGTAAACATTTACTTTTATATAAATTATTGATCGCATTTTTCGTAAATAGTTAGTTGGAAGGAATCTGTTTCTTAAGCAATAATATTGAACTGTATTTTTCTAGGCCTACATACGTTTACTATGTTACTATGGTATTATACGGAGCAATCTTACATATTTATGAAGTTTCCAGTTCAATAAAGTTCTATCTCTTTTTATTTGAACTGCCTGTATATCCTCTTGATTATAGTATTACAGTGTGTACCTTGGTTATCAGCTATCATAGAATGGTGTCCAAATGGCTGCATGTGTAAGAAATAGGATTTGAACCAAGTGTTACAATAAAAAAAGCTTTTATTACAAGACCCCCCACCCCAAATTTTATCAAAACACTTTTTTTGGCTGTTTGGCTGGGGCAGAAGAGTGGAAGGGGAAACAAAGACAGGTAGCCTAAAGAAGAAGTAAGGAAAGGAATGAGAGGAAGAACAGTGAAATGAATGAACAGTGTGATAAACACAAATGATTACCAAAAAGGTTATAATTACTGATTTATCAAATACGCAGAGAAGAGCATCATAGAATAAAGACTAAGGACCTGGATTATATTTTACAGTATTGAAAACTGTTGAAATTACAATTCAGAGTGGAGAAGGCTGAAGGCATTGGCCTTAAAAGTGTCAGTCTCACCCACTCTGGATTATCGCTTCAAGAGACTGTGAAATGCTTTTTAAAAAAAAGTAATTTCCCCTATTGGTGAAATGAACCTTGTCTTTTAAGTATAAACCACAGCAGTTAAACCTTATTCCATGATGCTCTACGCTGTTGCCTCCTAGCTCTACACTAACAAATGCGTTCATCACACCGTTCACCCATTTCCTAGCGTGATTTAGCTTCCCCGGAAACCTCTTAGATCAGTGATATGTACTGATTCTATGGCAGTACTACAAAGTTTTATAACAGTTCTGTTGGATTCCGGCCCACCATGGAATATATGGCCATGAAATTACTGATAAATTAGCTAAAAGATACAAACCTAATCAGAAGAATTTAACCTTAAGTATATATTTTTTTATTTATTCATTTATTTTGTTAGTTTGTTTTATTTTTATTTATTTTGTTTCGTTAGTTTGGTTTTTTCTTTGAATTTATTTTTATGATTTAAAGTATATCTATATAAAAAGTATATATATATATATTGTCACACACTCTGTTTCACACACACTGTGTAGTAGTCCAGTAGGTGACGGTATATGGGGAAAAACTATGATCCGCCACTAAACAAGAAGAAGAAGAAGATCTCTGCATCCGGTATGTCACGGACTTGGCCACGTGTCTTGGGCCGTTTCTCAGGCCGTTTCTCAATTCGGGTACTTGTGCGCTGATAGACGGAGCATCGAATGCTACCGCCTACTGGCGCTGACGAGACGCGGGGCCGCCATCTTGGAGTGGTCATCCGCTCCACTCAGTGTAATCCGTTTGGCTGGAGCAATGAACTGTCAGCGCATTTAATTAATCATACCTCACTGAATACCACCGATTTTCATGCGGTTTTTTGTCATACGTGTAGCTATGATAAAGGCCACATGGTTTGGCGTGTTTTATTATTCAATACCAATTATACCAATAGTACGGTAATGTTAAATCTTGCTTGTGAAAAGTAATCCCCCGATTCCTATTGTGGATGGTCCGCCGATTTGAGCAGGAATACACGGAAACAACAGCCCGGCATCCTGTTTCTGCTGCTGTTGCTGCTCCCGGTTGACCACTCCAAGATGGCGGCCGTATTTCTCGCGTCCCAGCAGCCAATAATCCGTCTATCTATAAGAGCCGTTTCTCAATTCGCGTACTTGTGCGTGCTCGTGTGCTCGTGGACTCGTGAAACGTCATCAGTCGTTGCCCGAGCACTGTTCCAATTCGAAGCACGCATCAAGCGAGTACTGTCGTAAAACCCGGAAGTGTTCTTGATGCGTGCTCGATCTCGCCGTTTCACCGAGCATGCATCGGAGGTGGCTCGTGTGTGCTTGCAATCGCTATAAATCCCAGGATGCATTTCGCACTCGCAGCAGTACGATGGCGGACAATATGGAGAAGACGCACAACTTTAGCTTAAGTTACTCTTAACTTATGTATATATTTATTTTATATAATATATAATATAATAATAATAATAATAATATATAAATATATATATGTATAAAGTCGTGTGTGTATAGCTTATACACATGACAGGACACGCATATCTTTTCAATTTTTATTTATTCAGAATATTTACATACTATTTGAAAATGAAAGAGGCTGGGATTTTGTTCTATATCATTTGTTTATATTGTTCAGTAGTAGTATATGCCTACATGAGGCCGTAGCACAGTTAACGGACGAGCAGAGGTGGTGACGTCATCGAGTACGCTGCTGTTCCAATTGCAGGTACGTACTCGCGTGCTCGCAAGTCTGTGCTTGAAGTACGGACTTGCCAAGTACGTGCTTGCAAGTCATCGAGTCCGTAGTATGCGTGCTAGGAAATGAGAAACGGCTAAGATGTCTATGCTTGTGCGTGCTCGTGTGCTCGTGGACTCGTGAAACGTCATCAGTCGTTGCCCGAGCACTGTTCCAATTCGAAGCACGCATCAAGCGAGTACTGTCGTAAAACCCGGAAGTGTTCTTGATGCGTGCTCGATCTCACCGTTTCACCGAGCATGCATCGGAGGTGGCTCGTGTGTACTTGCAACCATAGACATCATATAGGTAGACGGAGCATTGGCTGCTGGGACGCGAGAAATACGGCCGCAATCTTGGAATGGTCAACCGGGAGCAACAACAGCAGCAGAAACAGGATGCCGGGCTGTTGTTCAGCGTATTCCTGCTCAAATCGGCGGACAATCCATAATAGGAATCGGGGGATTACTTTTCACATGCACGATTTAACATTACCGTACTATTGGTATAATTAGTATTGAATAATAAAACACGCCAAACCATGTGGCCTTTATCATAGCTACACGTATGACAAAAAACCACATGAAAATCAGTGGTATTCAGTGAGGTATGATTAATTAAATGCGCTGACAGTTCATTGCTCCAGCCAAACGGATTGGGTGGAGCGGATGACCACTCCAAGATGGCGGCCCCGCGTCTCGTCAGCGGTAGCATTCGATGCTCCGTCTACCTATAAGATGTCTATGCTTGCAACCGCTATAAATCCCAGGATGCATTTCGCACTCGCAGCAGTACGATGGCGGACAATATGGAGAAGACGCACAACTGTAGCTTAAGTTACTCTTAACTTATATATATATTTATATTATATAATAATAATAATATAAGATAATATATAAATATTTATACAACAGGGGATAAAATCCTGCGATCTGATTGGTTCCCAACTGTTGTATAATGAGCGTATACATAACTGCTATGACGCCCGATCATTTTGTGAAAGTTTGCATATCACTCCGCGCCTGGAAGTAGAAACAGTTACAAAGTAAAACATATGTTGGATGATGGAGAGCGTGTAAATGTTGTTACTCCGGGAGTGAGCAAGGCGATGGAGAGACTAACGAAAGCTTAGGCACACGGCGAGTGAACTGCTCCATAGGATAAATTGCCGGCGAAACGCTCTATCGGAGCCTTCTCTCTCTTTCGTTTCGCCATAATAGTAACCATTGTATAAAAGCAATAGATCACTTCAGTCAGTGGCATGTGCTCATTATACCACTGTGAAGGGGGTCGCCGGCCCTCCGCTGCGCGTCGGGGCCGGACAACGCCCCTTAACAGTAGTATAATGAGCACATACCACAGCCTGGCGTGATCTATTGCTTAAATATATATAAAGTCGTGTGTGTATAGCTCATACACATGACAGGACACGCATATCTTTTCAATTTGTATTCATTCCGAATATTTACATAGCCTACTATTTGAAAATGAAAGAGGCTGGGATTTTGTTTTATATCATTTGTTTATATTGTTCAGTAGTATATGCCTAAATGAGGTGTCACGTTAAAATTGTACCGGGGGCGAAAATTGTACCGGCCTACGTCATCGTTTGTTTACATCCTGACAACCTGCCCGGCAACAGACGACGCGATGCAGAAAACATGTTTCCAAACGACGAAATAACATAATACAGATAGAGGATCGCTATCTGTATTATGATAGATAGCGATAACACTTGTTTTTACTTTATATTTGTATTGTATTTAATTGTTTAATCGAAACAATAAAAAAAATTGCCCGCAAAACGGGCAATCGCGTCAAATGACAAATGTTTGGCGATCTCGTCAAATGACGTAGGAGGGTTCTTGAAACATAATACAGATAACGGATCGCTAGATAACACCTGTTTTTACTTTATATTTGTATTGTATTGAATTGTTTAATCGAATTTAGCTAGTAAACCGAGTGTTTTAAGCAGGTTTCATAGTCTAGAATGTTCAAGAACCTTCCTACGTGATTTGACGCGTCATTTGACGCGATCGCCCGTTTTGCGGGCAAATTTTTTTATTGTTTCGATTAAACAATTAAATACAATACAAATATAAAGTAAAAACAAGTGTTATCGCTATCTATCATAATACAGATAGCGATCCGCTATCTGTATTATGTTATTTCGTCGTTTGGAAACATGTTTTCTGCATCGCGTCATCTGTTGCCGTGCAGGTTGTCAGGTTGTCAGGATGTAAACAAACGATGACGTAGGCCGGTACAATTTTCGCCCCCGGTACAATTTTAACGTGACAGCACAGTTAACGGACGAGATGAGGTGGTGACGTCATCGAGTCCGCTGCTGTTCCAATTGCAGGTACGTACTCGCGTGCTCGCAAGTCTGTGCTTGAAGTACGGACTTGCCAAGTACGTGCTTGCAAGTCATCGAGTAGTACGCGTGCTAGGAATTGAGAAACGGCCTTGGCCCCATAGCGCGGAAGCAAATCGCTCCTGTATGTTACCCTGCGCCACTGAGCAGTTTGTATATGAATGAATGGGCGGCCATTTTCCAGTCCGTGGTCCATCCTTTGGCCGTTTCTCAATTCGCGTACTACATCAATCGTTGCCCGAGCACTGTTCCAATTCGAAGCACGCATCAAGCGAGTACTGTCGTAAAACCCGGAAGTGTTCTTGATGCTTGCTCGATCTCGCCGTTTCACCGATCATGCATCGGAGGTGGCTCGTGTGTACTTGCAACCCCTATAAATCCCAGGATGCATTTCGCACTCGCAGCAGTACGATGGCGGACAATATGGAGAAGACACACAACTGTAGCTTAAGTTACTCTTAACTTATATATATATTTATATTTATATATAATATAATAATAATAATAATATAAGATAATATATAAATATTTATACAACGGGGGACCTAAATCCAGCGATCTGATTGGTTCCCAACTGTTGTATAATGAGCGTATACATAACTGCTATGACGCCTCACCTATCGTACCGGGGAAAGAAATGCTTCGGCCAATGAATTGATTTTCTCACTGCCATGTATACTCAGACAATTGCAGTTGACCGATTGAGGAGCATAATCGTACTATGGCCTTAATCTGATTAAGCTGTGCATGTAAACGTACTGAGTGATAAACAAAAGTACATCAAATTTTGTTTCATAGCCCGTTTTCCTCCTTCCTCTTGTTTAGTTCCAGCTGCTCTGAGCGTAGTCTCCACGAAAAGACTGTTGCATTTCAAATGCAAAATATATAGGCCTTATTAGGCCTCTGCGTGCAATCTGTTTTCGTGGAGTCCGCGTTGCCCGGGCCGCTGTGCCCGTGGTTCCCGGGCCATTCATTCATTCGTTCACGGGGCATGGCGGGAGCCGCGGGAGAAGCGGGAGTGGTCGCGGTGCCCAAGGTCACGGTGCCCGGGCCGCAGGGTGCCGCGGCCGGGGCACGACGGGAGACGTGGCGGCCGGGAGTTGCGGGAGTGCCCACACCGCGGTCATGGTGAATGAATGTTCAATCCAACCATTTCTTCCTCAACTTCTCTCCGCTCTCTCTCTCTCTCTCTCTCTCTCTCTCTCTCTCCCTTGTTTAATTGCATGTCATTAATATTTTAATATTTTTTGTACCAAAACCGACTCATTCATTGCTATTAGTGACCAACGCAAAATCAATGAAAAACGATGAACTGACAACTTTAAGCACTATAACACGAGTGTGATTGGGGTTGTTAGTTTATTTTAATTTTTTTATTGGGTAAGGTAAGGGGGCGTTTGCTCAAAAAAGGTTGAGAACCACTGGTTTAAGGGAAGAGGATGTTGTTATGATACTCTGTTGTTATGATAAGAGGATGTTGTTATGTTACTCCTATGTAAAGCCCTTTGAGACAAACTGTTTGTAAAAGCGGGCTATACAAGTAAAATTGCCTTGCCTCGCCTTCTTCTGCTTCTGTGGAAATCCTACTTTGAATCATACTTCCTACTTAGAATTGTGCCACTGTGTAAAATTGCATTGCAAATACATGTCAATGTTGGGATGTATTTGTACATCAAATATTTTATAACCAAGTAAGCAACCCTCGGAGAATCAAGGGTGCAAAGGTTCCAAATCGCTTTGCATAGGTAAAGCATGCTTATATAGGAGAGCATAGAGTTGTCTTTGTAACAGCATGCGAGCCACTTTCTGTTTACCATCATTGGTTTCATAGATGCACACCTTTCCTGGGGGGTTGTTCTCGGTCTAGCTCAGCTTCCCCTTTGCTGGACCCTGAATCTGCCTGTACTGAGCTACATCTGTATGAAAATGACAAGTAACAAATAATTCTGATTTAGCAGGCCAATACATTAAAGGGAATTGTGGATATTCTCTTACTTTATGTTATTTTTTTTTTATCATTTAGGAGGAACAGTTAGCCTCAATATAAATAAAATAACAAAATGATAGACAAAGAAATAAAATACATTTAACGTAAGGCTAATTAATGAGTTTAGGAGTTTAAGTCATTGTAGAATAGCTCAGACTGAGGCTTTCTTATGGAGTTTTATTGTACCTTGCCCAGCCCGTACACATGTTATCCGTTCCAACATCGCTAGCCAACCAATCAACCGGGGTCTCATGCTCATCTGACTAAAACGCTGGCAGTATTTTATCAGCTGAGGGTGTTTTCATTGCCATAACAACGTGAGCCAATCTAGAGTTAAACCAATGTGTTTCAGTTGCTACAAAAAAAGGGAGAAATATGGTCATTTTTTAGTGAAAATGACCGAAAGGAAATTAAACATACCTCAAATTTGTTAATATAGTTCACATCCATTTGATTATTCCTTCATCGAAACAGTATTGTTTCTTTTACAATTACAATTAGCAGACGCTTTTATCCAAAGTGACTTACATCGGTTAATACACACATTGACAGACCGACGGCAGAGTCAACCATGCAAGGTGACAGCCAGCTCGTCAGGAGCAGTTAGGGTCAACACTCGGCTAGCAGGAGCTGGGGATCGAACTAGCAACCTGCGGTTACAAGACAACGGCTCTACCTCCTGACCTAAGCCGACCCGATCATCACTTTAGTGGTAGAGAACTTTCTTATTTAGCTCCCACTGCCATCTATTTGCTTAGACATGCAACAGTATAGTAACTAAGAAAATAAAGGTCAAAGAATCTTGGACAGGACAAAAGAAAAATCATAGATGATATAATACTACATTTACAACAGTGTTGTCTGTAACTCAGATAGAAAGGATAAGTTATAAACAGCTGGAGACTAGCCAATATGTGTTGTAATCCTTTCCTTTGGGATGAAATACTCATTGGTATTATGAGTTTAACTGAGGTTAAACTGTTGTAAAAAAATATACAATATGTTTGATTGATAGATAAATAGATTTACCCCCCACCAGTATCGATTCAGGATCTTCACCAGGTCACCCTAAAATGCAGAAGAATGCAGAAAATATACGATATTCAAAATCCCCCCCCCCCTTTACATACTTCTAATTATGTCTTCTTGGGGGCTGAGCCCCCCAAAAGTCAGAACCTAGAATCGCCCCTGGTTGATTGAATGGCTTCAGCCTCAAGTGGAAGTTGCCGTTAGTTCTAACCCAGGCTTAATCATCTAAGCGCCACTTAAGTTAGCGACTTTGATGAAATACCCCTCAGAGACTCTAGAGAGGCAGGGCAACCTTGGATGCTCAGCTAAGCAATAGTATCCAGCTGCAGCCCCGGAGAACAACAGCCTGGTGTGACAACAACAACCTAGGCGCGACGGAAGTACTCTGGTGGGATAGAAGTGATTTATTTGTGAGACTGTCAATATAGTTATTATATTGAGTAATATTCATGTTAAGTGCAGGTAATATTTCAAAAAGGTTTACGGTATTATTTTATTCGAATTTAGCGACAAGTAAATAAACAACAGCACGGCTTTAACATGAATATTACTCAATATTTTAAGCATATTGACAGTCTCACCTACTTCCTTGGTTGATCTTTGGTTTCTGATAGCAGTGATTAAAAAAGTTACAAAAATAAATCACTTTCGTCACACCAGAGTACTTCCGTCGCACCTGGGTTGTTGTTGTCACGCCGGGGTTTTGTTCTCCGGGGCTGCAGCTGGACCCTACTCCAGCTGTCTATCCACGCGTGCCTATACAATTCACCTCCTTTTGCTTCATAGAGATCAAACCAGACCAAACCTTTACTAAATAAAGGGAGTTAAATGTGATCCTGATTCGGTCACCTTTTCAAAAGAACATGACGCATCCACACACTAGAAGTGATCGACATGGGTCTTTAATTAAGTTAAGAGTCAAGTTCAAATATTGTTTACCTGGGGACAGTGATGCCAGTAACGCGTTAATTAGTAATGCGTTACTGGCCTCGGACCACTTTTTCCAGTAACGAGTAATCTAACGCATTACTATTTCCAAATCAGTAATCAGATTAAAATTACTCATCAAAGACCCGTGCGCCCCAATTGTTTTACCGGATCGCCGATTGGATTGGGAGCGATGGAGTGGTGTGCCTGCCTGCCCTGCCTGCCCTGCCTGCCCTGCCTGCCCTGCCTGCCCTGCCTTCTGCCTGCCTGCCTGCCTGCCTGCCTGCCTGCCTGCCTGCCTGCCTGCCTGCCTGCCTGCCTGCCTGCCTGCCTGCCTGCCTGCCTGCCTGCCTGCCTGCCTGCCTGCCTGCCTGCCTGCCTGCCTGCCTGCCTGCCTGCTAGTGCGTGTGAAGCTCATGTCTCTGTTATGGTACGAACACACCAAACGCGTAACCCGCGTAAGATTTACGCACGTAACGCAGCTAAAATGTTGCTTGACCATTTTGTGTCAAAAATGGTACTACGCAGCTACGCGCCTACGCTCCTACGCGCCTAGATGAGTCCATGTCCATGCAAGTGAACGGAGCGTTCCCTCTTCGTCATAACTATCAAACCAAACATCCTTCACATTCACCGAGCAAACATTACGAAAGTCAAATGCACATTTCTCGCTAAAAATGTTTCCATAAACGCATTTAATGGCGTAACTATGTTACTATTTCCACGCAGAATCAAGAAAGTTGTCGGCCGTGGCTGCGCTGGAGTCCGAGGTAGGAAACCCAAACGCCGCCGTGTTTGGGTGATAGAGTTTAGATCGGGTTAGATTAAATAATCTCGGATATAAATAACAATAATCGGGTTAAATAACTTCACATGGTGTGTCTGGTGTGTTTCCAGCATTCGTAGTGTTGATCAGCAGATATATAGTCCGCTAAGACGTTGAGGTTGCTTACTAACCAGAGACTCTGTCCATGCAAGTGAACGGAGCGTTCCCTCTTCGTCATAACTATCAAACCAAACATCCTTCACATTCACCGAGCGAACATTATGAAAGTAAAATGCACATTTCTCGCTAAAAATGTTTCCATAAAAGCATTTAATGGCGTAACTATGTTAGTATTTCCACACAGAATAAAGAAAGATGTCGGCCGTATGCTTCTGTCCAAGCTCACTACTCTCTGCCAGTGACGTCGGGTCAAGCTCAACGCTGATTGGGCAACGCGGCTAATCGTCATGCGTATGAGCGTAAAAAGTTACATTTTTTGAACTCCTCGCGTACGCGCGTATATGTACGAGCGTATATGTACGCGCGTATATGTGCGCTCGTATATGTACGCGCGTATATATACGCAGCTCATACGCGCTAACGCGGGTAAAATGTTGCTTTAGCGCATGTAACGCGTGTACGCAGCTCATACGCGTGTAAACCAATGGTTCCCTATGGAAAAATTGCCGATTTTATACGCGTCGTACGCGGGATACGCGTTTGGTGTGTTCGTACCTTTACGGTTGCGGACCGACGCCCCGCCCTCATGGGTAAAACCCTCCGTTTGTCGATGGCCATGCAAATTACCATGTGTTTTTCCATGCATGTGATTTGTTTACATTTATGTTAGTTTTGATGCGCCTTTCCCCGGACGTGATTGGTTGCTGCATCGGAAAGCCGAGGATCCAGGAAGACAAAATACGGGCGGGCTCGCAGCAGCTTGTCTCGGATTTGCAGCTTGCGATTTAGGTCTTCAAATGCTTAGTTTTTTACTTGATTGAGACTCTTGTTAGCTACCACGGAACTGGTCCAGGGTAAGGTTGTTAGAGGTTATCGAAAACCGACACGCAGTTACACCTTTGTTAAGAAACACTAGGCGCACGTGTATTTTGGGAGCTTCTCTTTGGTTATATTCATTTCTTTGATTTGGACAGCACCCAATGGTCCTTTTCCTTTTGTAGTTTTGCCTCATCTGTTAGTGTTTAATTGATTACCCCAAGCTCCGGGTTAAATAAACAACTTTAAGTTAACCAACGACATCTGGGCCCTGTACCACGAAGCTCGCTTAGAGGGTTAGCGAGGTATGTTGAGCTCCAAGCCTGGGTTAGTTGTACCACGAAAGTCAATCTCTTTTAGCGTCGCTGTATCACCATGGTGACTTATGCTCGCAACCAAACCTGGTCGGGAGCAGTTTTTCGGCTTAGTCTAGCCCAGAGGTCTCAGAGTCAAGGCCCGCGGGCCACTTGTGGCCCGCCGGCCGACATTTTGTGGCCCTCGAGTGGTCGTCAGTATGTAATGTTAATGTGGCCCGCGTGTCTTTACCAAACACGCTTTGGCCCGCATGGGCTACCATAGCAGGCAGCCAGCCAGGTTGCTAGGAAACGCAGCAAGCAACGGAGTGACACCAAGTGGAAGCGTAGCGTCACATCATGTCCCTCTCAAAACCCAGTGGGAAAAGAAAGGTTGACGATGTCCACAGACAATTTCATGAAAGGTGGGAGTTAGAATATTTTTTTGTTGAGCACAGGGGAACCCCTACCTGCCTTGTACGTGCTGAAAAAGTTGCCGTTGTCAAAGAATACAACATCAGACGCCATTACTCAACGAGGCATGCCGAGGAGTATGCGAAATACCAGGGAGATGAGAGGGAGAAGCGAGTCACAGACCTAAAGAAATGTTTCACCTGGCAACAAACTCTCTTTAGGAAACCAACCGACGAGGCTGACCAACCGAAAGCAGTAAAGGCCAGCTTTACACTGAGCGAAATGATCGCTAAGGCAGGAAAGCCTTTTACAGAAGGCGAGTTTATTAAGGAGTGTATGTTGCAGGCTGCGAGTATTGTCTGCCCCGAAAAGAGAGCTCAGTTTGCCAGCATCAGCTTGTCACCTTACACAGTGGCAGAGCGTGTTACCGAGCTGTCAGGTAACATTTATGGTCAACTACGTGACAAAGTCAAAGACTTCCGTGCGTACTCAGTGGCCCTGGATGAGAGCACAGACACCACTGACACTGCCCAACTGGCAATATACGTCCGTGGTGTTGATGATAAGTTTCATGTAACGGAGGAATTACTCAGGGTTATCCCTATGTGTGGCCAAACCACTGTTCACTTTAAAAAAGAGACTTGTTCTTACTTCCCTGGGTAAAAAAGGTACAATTAAAATTACATTTTTTTCCAGAGGAATTTATGTTTATAATTACTGTTCATGCACTTTGAGATTGTTTACATTGCAAAATTACAAATTTAATAATAATAATAATAAATGTCGGTTGAGGAACTGTTATGTAATAATAAATACTGTGAAGGTTGGAACAGTTGTTTTCTAAAAGGTTAAATTAAAAAAAAAATTTTTTTTTTTTCAGAGGAATTTATTTATGTTCTGTTTATGCACTTTGAGAATGTTGAACTGTTAATAATAAATATTGAGAAAATTGGGACAGTTTTTTTTTTTTAATACTAAACACCCTTTTTAAGAAATACTTGAGTACTTGTGGCCCAACCTCAGCCAAGCTCTTCCTCCAGTGGCCCCCAGGTAATTTGAGTTTGAGAACCCTGTGCTGTGTTCCAATACCCGTACTTCCATGAGTACACTTAAAGGAAGTACACTATCTGCACTATCCGTACTCACTTGAGTACGCTAATTTTTCAGATGTGAGTGCTGTTCCAAATCGAGTACTCTGTGGTGCACTTACCGGAAATGACGATCACGACTCCTCGTGATCGTCGAGCCGCGGCTCCTCCCCCGCAATAAATGCGCCGACTTTGGCTCAGCCTGGCTCCGCCTCTTCCGCTACGTAGCTAAGATGGCTGCCGTTGAGTACGGAGAGTGTCCTTCGATCCACACTTCACGATTAGCCCATTTTGAGTACGGCATCCGGGTCCTTGAAGTATACTTCTTTTCGCCGGATCTGAATTGGAACGTACTGCGTACTCAAATTTTGAGTACGCAGTACGGACAGTACGGGTATTGGAACACGGCACTGGTCTAGCCGGAGATCGGCTACTTAAATCGGCGTGCGCAGCTTCCTAGCCCCTCCTCTGACAATGGCGTCACAATTTGTGGGTGTTCCCGTGGACCCCGGCGCACTTCTCGTACAGGCGTCTCTCCGGAGACAGAGGGTTTTACGGGACAGAACCAATCCCTTGGCATTGTCTGACGATATTCAGATTTCAGACTTTATTGTCATTGTGCAAACAACGAAATTGGGGTTCTTCATGAGAGATACAGATTCTCATCAGAGGGTGTTCGTTATTTGATCGTCCTTTTGGACTGTTACGTATTTTAAGAACACAAGCTGTATTTCCCTCACTTAACCACTAGGGGGTAGGACCAAACATATAAGCCGTAAATACTACACATAGCCACAAGGGGAGCAAGACCTTACTGAAGGCTGCAATTAATACTTTAGCCACAGAAGGCAGCACCACAGACCAGGCGAGGAAACCGCGGGTTACGTCACACCGGTTCCTCCCACTACTTCCGGTCCGCGCTGTTCAGACCATAAGAGCCTACAGATCGTGGAGGCCTTCAGATTTCTTCCGGCAGCGATTGGACATGGGTTAAAGGTCTATTTTTCAGCTAGGAGAATACTCGCACGTGCTAAGGCACATCTTCAATCTCTCTTTGCTTCAGAGTATCAGTTTACCATACCGAAAATACTTTATACTAAATAAAGTCTCTTTAAAGCTATTCCTTTGGATTTGACCACTTTCCTTGAAGAACTACGTAATAGGACCTTATGTAGACAATGATTACTGTTGCGCATTGTGTCTCCGTGACAGTGTGCTAGAGTTGAGGTAGCGCGTCAGTCTTGAATTTCTGCGCGGGGGGTTCGACTCCCAAGTGATGCAAATTTATGTGAAGCTTAAAAAGTCCTAATTCTCATGCATATGGAATGCTTATTCACTAAAGCTTATGGAATTATATTTTTGTGCTTATTACGAACTTGAACCCATATTTTCAAGGCCGTGCTGGCACCACATCTATGGGGGTAAAATGCATGATGATAGACCGGCGAAATTGAACCCCGGTCGCTGGCGTTCGGGTCTTATACCAATCCATTACGCTAGAGCCGCTACCTCTCAGCGGTCGAAAACATGCCATACATTTCTTAAATAGGGTGTATTTAAAGTGAATTCCCTAAATGATAGAATAAGGCAGGATGGACGTTGCTTATGCATTTTTAAATCATCATCATTCTATTTGGATTAATGGCGAAAAATTCTGCATTTGGCATAGTTATTTTACAGACAATATGCAGAATATTTCCACTTATACGCATATAGACTGCTTGATCTATCGTAAAGGTGAGAAAAATGACGCAAAAAACGCCCCTTTCACGTGAACGCGCACTGAACCTAAAGCGGAAAACCTGGTTCAACTAATTGAATCTAAAGTGAGCTTCGTGGTACCATTTAACTCTGATTGCGAGTTGCGGCTCTGTCGAGCCAGGGTTTCCCAAGAAAGCCTGGGTATGTTCAGCGAGCTTCGTGGTATAGGGCACTGGTTTTATGTTGCCACCCCTTCCCCTAGCGGGGTACGTAACAGTCTCCAAAGACTTCAATCTATCAGTGGCGAGTGTCGACCTTGACTCACCAGAGTCCGCGCCACCAGTTGTTATTAGCGGCGGTATTAGTCGCGCGGTGCTGCGTGTCTGTGTGTGTGTGTGTGTTGCGCTGGAGCAACGGCAGCAAAGAGAGCGCGTGGGAGCCTCTACGTTATCGCCAGTTATCGCCAGAGAACCAAACCGACGGGGAGGTCCGATCAGCTCGAGCGCTAGAACGCGCTGTTTACGTCACGCACGTGGAGATGCGTCCGGTGATCACCCCGTAAAGCGCACAGTGATATTTTGTCTAGCGGTTGAAAGCCGTGTGTCAGTGTGTGCACCCCAGGGCCGTAGCACCAAATTCTGGGCCCTGTATACAAGAGGTACTGATGCCCCCCCCCGAATTCCCCCTACCAGCCCCCTGCGCAGAATTGTTGAGGGGGGGGGCAAAAAGTTAGTTTGGGCAAAACCGGTTCTAATCTTATTTTGAGGCGGCAGGGGGTGTTTTCGCAGCTAAATGTAACTAATAAGGTAACTTGTAATCTAACTTAGTTACTTTTAAAATTCATTAATACACAGGATCAGATGTTATAATCCCTTGTGCCAAAATCCAAGGAAAACACATATTCAGAAGCCCCTGTCCAAACCAACCTTATAAGCACGCTGGCTACTGAGCTACCAACCAAAGGTGAAAAAAAACACGAGACAACTAGCCCAATTAACAGCAGTAAATACAGCAGTAAGCAGTAAGCAGAATATCATTGGGGTTATCAAGTGGGCACCCTCTTTCACAGATGTTTCGTTTAAGTTAGGCCCACGAAACCTCCTGAAGGCTTAACAATGAAACCAGCGTCCTGGATTCACCCCCCTCAATGCTGCCACCACATTGCCACATTTAAAGCATCTAAACACTCTTTCCTGCATCGTACCCCTAGCCCTACCCCTAACCCTGACCACACAAACACGTTGGCATATTAGCTCACGTTAGCACAGCTGGCTTACCTCAGCTTGCACCCCAGGAAGTATGTTTTCTCCTTACCCACAGCCATTCACTTGCTCGTTCTGCTGCCACGGACATGTTACTAACCGCCTGCCTCAGACTTCGTCCACAAATACCCAGTTCAGTCAGCAAGCTAATAGCAGATCTAGCCACAAACCCCCGTGCACCGATTTCAACAGGCCTTAGTCGCGAACTCCAGCCTCTCTGTGCTGCCTCTTCAGCCATCTCAGCATACTTCGCTTTCTTAAGCTCATTAGCTACTTCAACTCTGTCTTCCCAAGGAACTGTAAGTTCAATAAAATAAACAATCTTCTCTAAGTCTGACCACAATAGCATATCTGGTCTTAGCCGAGTGCTAACAATGTGTGGAGGCACAACAACCTGCTGAATAAGATCCGCCTTCAATTCCCAGGCTCCTCCATTACTTAGCTGCCCGACTCTGTGCCTGCCTCTAAATGGTCTAGCCTTTTCCCCCTGATGCACAAAGTTAATTTGCCTACCCTCTTTACTAGCGGCTGATGAATTAGCTTCTCCCCGTTTAGCATCAACAGCCTCTGCCAAACATTTCAATACCTGGTTGTGACGCCACGTATACCGCCCCTGGGAGAGACTTACCTTGCACCCTGATAGGATATGGCGGAGGCTGCATACACAGGAACATAGTGTGCATGTCTCATCCTCACCATACCACTGATTTAAGTTCTGGGGAGATGGGAGCACATCATAAGTGGCACCTATCATAAATCTGATCCTGCTAGCCTCCATGTTCCATAGATCTCTCCACTTTATCTTCTTCTTCTCCACTCCCTCCCAATTCACCCACTGCCCTTGTTTTGCCTGTGACACTGCCTTAGTACATCTTACAATCTCCTCCTGCCTATGTATTTCCTCCACTACCATTTTTCTCCTTTCCCCTGCAGAAGCCTTACCCCACGAGGGTTTACCTACGTCCCTCCCTAAGCCCCCCCGCCCGTGCTGAACATGGCCCATAATATCTCTATGTCTAAGTGCCGATTGAGCTTGCTGGACCGCTTGTTTTGGTTTCCATTTCCTCCCTGCGTTAACTGTGGGTGCAACCCTCCTCACCACTGGGTCCTTGGACTGAGTAAGAGTCATCTCCAGTCTAACCTTAGCACATTTAAATTCTTCTGTCAGATTAGATATGGGCAACTCTACAATGCCCTTCCCATACAAGGCCACGCTGCTTAGGCAGCGTGGGACTCCAAGCCACTTTCTGACAAAAGAGTTGATCATTTTTTCCATCCTTTCTACCTTTGACAGAGGAACTTCATACACTGTCAATGGCCACATTAGCCGAGGCAATAAACCAAACTGCAGACACCACAACTTAAGCTTACCTGGCAGCCCTGACTTGTCTATCTTTGCAATACCTTGTCTAGTTTCCTGTCTCAATTCTTCAACCTGTGCCTTATCACTAAGGCTTGCATCATACCACCTTCCCAGACTCTTCACTGGCTTCTCCAGAACTGTAGGCATCACCTCTTCATTTATAGCAAACTTCTTATCAACTACCTTTCCTTTAACAATTGAGAGACTCCTAGACTTACTTGGCTTCACCTTCATTCTAGCCCATTGCAGATTGCTATTTAGCTTATCCAGCAACCTGCGGGTGCACGGAGCGGTTGACGTCATGGTTGTCATGTCATCCATAAAAGCCCTAATTGGGGGGAGACGTGGCCCTCCCTGAAACTTCTCCCCACCAACTACCCACTTAGAGGCCCTTATAATAACCTCCATCGCCATTGTAAAGGCGAGTGGGGAGATTGTACATCCCGCCATGATTCCTATCTCGAGCTGTTGCCACCCTGTGGTGTACTCTGCCGTATTAAAACAAAGTTGAATATCCAGAAAATAAGCTTTAACTAGGCTTTTGATGCTACCTGGGATTCTGAAGTAGTCAGAGGCCTCCCATAACAGACTATGTGGTACTGACCCGAAGGCATTAGCCAAATCCAAAAACACAACGTGCAGGTCTCTCTTCTCACGCTTCGCTAGCTGAATTTCTTCTCACGCTTCGCTGACTAACTTAGTTACTTTTAAAATCAAGTAATCAGTAAGTAACTAAGTTACTATTTTAAGGAATAACTAGTAATCAGTAATCTGATTACTTTTTCAAGGTATCTGTGGCAACACTGCCTGGGGATCCGAAATGCTGGTAGAAGCCCGAATCTCACTCCCGCTTTGTCCCGTAGCAGGTTCCGTGTGAGGGTGAATGCTGCTCGTCTTTTCGCCACAGCCTGTGGCACATCCCCTAAGATTTGGATCTCCACATTTCAGATTCTTAGTAGGCTATTGCCAGTTGCTGTCCATAAGATTTCCTCATGGGTGTGACAGTAGCGTAACCCGTCATTCTGATGTGTCTTTAGGGCTCTATGGGCTCGTTCTGTCACCCTGGTCTCGGTTAAGTCCAGGCAGGGCTTTTTTTAGCAGCTGCGCAGCAAACCCTCGTCGTTTTCTCACTTTCTTTTCCCTTTCGCACCCCAGCAGTATGTTCTGTCTCTTAGATCGTCCCTCTTATCAGACAGTTATTCCACTTGGTTAGAGAGGCGCTCAACATTGTTTTGCAACTACACCACGGTTTCGGAAGCGGATGCAGCTATCTCCTTCAGTGTGGAATTCTGAGTTTCCACTTGAGTCTTTCAAGGGCTCATGTCCTGCCATTAGGTGTGGGTGTGATTAGCTGGTATAACCCGTTTGGCAGAGGGAAGTTTGGGCATGATTAGCACTATGGAAATCATTCCTTCCCTGTTCCAAACGGCCTGTACCAGCTAATCACACCCACACCTGGTGGCATGACATGAGCCCATTTGTGTTAGATGTGTTAGAAGTGTTAGATTTCGGCCCCATATGTCGTCATAAGGGGCCAGGTTACCTCACCTTCTCTGCTTTGCCCACCTAGAGAATTTGGCCCGCCAATGAGACAATGAGCTAAGACTGTTGTACACTTCTTTGTTATTTGGATAACTGTTCTGCTGTTGGTGTTGTGGCGCATAACACGTCGGGTTCTCTGACGTCTCTGGTATTTCTACAACGAGACTCGTAGTAAGTCAATCATGGCGTACCGCAGGGATCTGTGCTCGGCCCTCTCTTTACCATATGCATGCTTCCCCTTGGCCAGATTATTCGTCACCACGGTCTCAGTTTCCACTGTTATGCTGACACTCAACTATACATCAGCACCAAACCTGTCTGCAAGAACTAAAAATCTGTATGACCTCCAACATTCTCAAACTGAATAGCAATAAAACTGAACTCATGGTAATGGCCCCTAAGTCACTGCTCAGGAAGGTTGGTGATCTACTCCTGGAAGAGGATGGCTGCTCCATCGACCTATAACCTATAGTCCGCAACCTGGGTGTCATCCTGGACCCCACCCTATCATTCCAGTCCCACATTAAGAACGTCATAAGATACCACCTGAAGAACATCGCACGACTCCGACCCTCACTCTCAGACTCAGTTACCGAAACCCTGATCCACTGCTTCATTTCTACCCGCCTGGACTACTGCAATGCCATACTCATTGGTCTCCCCTCTAAAACCCTGGACAGACTGCAATATGTGCAGAACTCAGCTGCCAGGGTCTTAACTGGTACAAGTCCCTTCACATGCTCTGGCCCCCCGTAACCGCTCTGACCTCCTCCACCCCTACACCCCCCTGCGGTCCCTCAGGTCCTCTGACAAGGACCAGCTGGCAATTCCCCGCACGAGATTCAAGACCTTAGGGGATAGGGCCTATTGCGTGTCTGCCCCCACTTTGTGGAACCAGCCCCCAACATCCGCTGTGGCCCTTCCTTGGAGACTTTCAAAAAGTACACGAAAGCACACCTTTTCTCTGAGGCCTATGGCTTCTAACTCATGACCCCACCCCCAGCGCCTTGCTCATTTTGCACTCTCACTCACTTGCCAACACATACACCCTCACCTCCCACTCTTGTGAAGCGACCTTGAGTATCCTGAAAGGCGCAATATAAAATCATTTTTTATTTATTTACATGCTCCCCCTTGGTCAAATCATCCGTCATCATGGTCTCAGTTTCCACTGCTACGCTGATGATACCCAACTATACATCAGCACCAAACCCTCAACTCAGTTTCCACCAGCCCCACTAATCAACTGTCTGCAAGACCTATAAATCTGGATGACCTCTAATCTACTCAAATTGAACTGCAATAAAACAGAGCTCCTGGTCGTGGCCCCCAAGTCACTGCTCAGGAAGGTTGGGGATCTTCTGCTGGAAGTGGATGGCTGCCCTATCACCCCATCCCCCGTAGTCCGCAACCTGGGTGTCATCCTTGACCCCACCCTGTCATTTCAGCCTCATATCAACAACACCACAAAATCTGCATTCTTCCATCTGAGAAACATCGCAAGACTCCGACCCTCACTCTCAGACTCAGTCACTGAAAGACTCATCCACTGCTTCATCTCCACCCGTCTGGACTATTGTAATTCCATCCTCACAGGTCTCCCCTCCAAAACCATGGACCGACTGCAATATGTTCAGAACTCAGCTGCCAGGGTTTTAACTGGCACTAAGCCCTGGCAGCACATCACCCCCATCCTGATGCAACTCCACTGGTTACCTGTTAAGTCCCGGATCAAGTTTAAAATCCTCCTACTCACCTACAAGTCCCTGCATGCTCTGGCCCCCCGTTACCTCTCTGACCTCCTCCATCCCTACACCCCCCTGCGGTCCCTCAGGTCCTCTGCTAAGGACCAGCTGGAAACCCCCCGCACCAGACTCAAGACCTTTGGGGACAGGGCCTTCTGCGCCTCTGCCCCCACTCTGTGGAATCTGCTCCCCCTCCATATCCGCTGTGCCACTTCAGTGGAGTCCTTCAAAAAGCTCCTGAAGGCACACCTCTTCTTAGAGGCCTATGGCCTTTAACCTGCCCCCCCCCCCCTGTGTACACCTCTTGTTAAGCGACCTTGGGTACCTTGAAAGGCGCTATATAAATTGAATTTATTATTATTATTTATTATTATTATTATTATTATTATTATTATTATCCATAAAGTAGCATGCCATGGGACCTTTAATGGCCAGGTAATTTTCGGCTTTCAATACAGCCATCTCCCCTCTCAGAGAAGCTGCTAGGTCGGACATTTTCTCCTCAAGTTAATTGCATATTTCGGCTTTTTACCTGGGAGAGCTAAGAGTAGACAGATAGACAGACCGACGGAATTCTGAGTTTCCACTTGAGTCTTTAAAGAGCTCATGTCATGCCCCCAGGTGTGGGTGTGATTAGCTGGTGCAAGCCTTTTGGCACAGGGAAGGAATGTTTTTCATAGTAACACAAGTGGGCGCGTCCACCTAGATATATAAAGGATAGATGAGCAACATTTGCTACAGTCACAAGGGTTAGGCTGGTATAGACTGATCTATCTTGTGATGTCACTATGGAAATGGAAATTATTTCCATGTCATTATGGAAATAATTCCTTCCCTGTTCCAAACGGCTAGTACCAGCTAATCACACCCACACCTGGTGGCATGACATAAGCCCTTTTTAAAGTGTCAATGGCCGGGTCATTTTCGTCTTTCAATACAGCCATTTCCCCTCTCAGAGAAGCAGCTAGGTCGGAAATTTTCTCCTCGAATTTATTGGGTATTTCAGCTTTTACCCGGGAGAGCTCAGAGTACACAGACAGACAGACAGATCAACAGACTTTATATTAGGCCAAACATATTGCTGGCAGTGGCAGGGCCAGTTTCAACCCCTGCAACTTGAAAATGGTTCATACAGTTTACTGTAATATGCTGTGACACCCAAATTTCCTGTTGAGGATTAATAAGGAACATCAATCTTGAATGACGAAAGATTCCTTCCGGCATCTTGTGTTTGTATCTCAGGTTCCCCAACCTGTCGAAGACATGCTACATGAACGCTGTCCTGCAGAGCCTGTTGAGCCTTAACCTCTTCCATGACCTCCAACAAATGTCCTTGAGCCAGACCCTGTGTGGTTCTTGCGGATCACATCATTGTGCCTTGAAGACACTGCCCAGGTTAGACACACTGACCACATAATGAACTGATCCATTGACACATTGCTTGGATATTCTGGATAGAGTTATTTTAAATAAATTAACCAAACCAGTTTCACCATCTTAACACATCAACTGACAGTATAACACAGTCTTTTTTTTTTTTCAAAAAAATCCTATACCTTAACACCCCTCCGTCTCCGTCAACAACAAAAATATCTTTAATCTTTTCCTCTTTATGCTCCACTTCCCCCAGTGTCTTTATCTTCCATCTGAACCGGATTGAAAAAGACGAAAATGGCATAAAAGGGAAGTTGAATCATCCAGTGGTTCTTTGCAGAGAACTGGATCTTTCCGGTCTCCTGCCTGCCACACAGGTAAACATCTACATAGATTACATTTAACATTTATTGTGCATGTCATTCATGTTCATGTACATGAGGTTTAAGGACTACAAATATGGCCACTTTGCCATTTTCGCTAAGGCAATGACAGACCAAAGGTTTACCTGGGTAAATTAGAACATTAAGGCGTGGCTTATTTACAAGTCCGCCCACTTCCAATATAAACTTTTCTTACCGGTGTTCGAGAGATGCTTCTTGAACCACCTCCAGAACATAAGCTTGTTTACCTTGTCTTTGTTGTCATAAACCACTTGTTGAATACTTACCACTCTCCGAGTCATACCTAGCCCGAGACGACCATACCACAAAGGATCAAATTCGTTTTTCACCAAATTACATACGTTACATCGTCCGTGAACATGTTTGCTGCTGAGTCGTCTCAGATCAATAGTTGTGAAGACAACAACACCCATGGACCCACGCTGCTACAAGACGTTATCAAACCAAGACTTCTATTTATTTTCCTCATCTCCTTTTGATGAAGACAAGAGCGTACCCAAATACATATTTCAACTTTAACTTTAACTAAAATAAAATAAATGAATTTCTCTTTTCTCTTTAACATCTTGACACAACAGTCTCAACCATAAATCTCAACTCAACCAAAATTGAAAAAGCTCTCACTATTACCTGGCTTGAAGATATAGCATTTTTGTTGCTCTTACAACGTCACCGTCCTACCAAAAAGCGTCCCATATGCGGGGCGCTACTCTGGCCACGAGAGGCCGCTCGTGTGCAGAGTTAGGCTGCCATCTGGCGGCGTAATCAAATCCAACAGCTGACATGAACCATGAACCACCGGAAGCAAGCAACCTCGAAACGGACTAAAAGGAACATGCATTGCATTTTATTTGTTCGTCTGATAAACAGTACGTAATTTGTGTCTCTGAGGCATAGGCGACAGTAAAAAAAATAAAAAAGACAGAATAAAATAAATCAATAGGCTACCAAAAACACATTGTTAGAAGGCATTGTTTTGGTTGGTGTATCCAGGCCGTAGCTATGGCAAGTCATTCCAGACCTGTCATACATATCAAAGGCTGCTTTTCCACTTTGCTGGGACAGTCTCTTCGCAGCAGCTGACCTATGACTCAACGTGTGTGTGTGTGTGTGTGTGTGTGTGTGTGTGTGTGTGTGTGTGTGTGTGTGTGTGTGTGTGTGTGTGTGTGTGTGTGTGTTCGCTCTAGGATTTTGGATCGGCGCTGCGTCGCTTCAGCTTTTCTGGGTTGTTCGACGCCATGTGCGAGAAGTCCCGGAAGATGTCTTGGTACGTCGCGTCCCCTGTGGACCACAGGAGAGGGAGAGGAGAGGATGAGGAGGGGTGGGTGGGAGTGAGGGCTGATATCTCAACATTAAAGGTGACATATTATACCACCAGGTGTGAGTTTGAAGTGAGATTAGCCGTTACAAGCCGTTTTGGAAAATCTGCCTCTTCTGACATAACAAGTGGGCGTGTCCACCTGGATGTGAGCTGGAAAGATCAGTCTACCAGCCTACCCAGTGCACTGTAGCAAGCGTTGCTCATCTATCCGCCATGCTTCTAGGTCAGGGATGGGCAACAGTTTTATTCCAAGGGCCACAGTTACTTTGGCAAGGTCAACGCAGGGCCACACTTTAGACGATTGCAATTAAACATGGTGACACGATTAAATGGTACAAATTAATTCAATGCAAATTATGTATCAGGCTACTTTACAGTTGCCTCGACTTTGCCAGTCTATTTCAAGGCCTGACATTTATTTTTTGATAGGCCTATCTGACCTTGGCTACTCTAAGGTTACAATAACTGGATTTGCTTTCAAGGATTCATTTAGGCTGCTACACGACCCTGCATATTGTTCAACTGTCATTCATACCAGCTGTAACTCTTCAAGATAGATAACTATTAACAAAACTGCAAATGTATGTCTGCAGGATACATTAACATACAGACTTCAGGCAATCTTTTTGAGGCTATAGGGAGACCTTCATCACTGAATGAAAATTACATGCCTATCCAGCTGATTTCAGTTGTGACTATTCTTTTTTTGTCATTTTTTCAACTTCATCACACTTATGTTAGCTTGAGGGATGAGCAACATGGAATTCAACTTCTCTTTTTTGCTGCACTCATTTTGAAAAAAAAATTATCCAGTGAGCCATTGCCACAATGATTGACAGCGCCCCCCCCCCCCCGTCAGAAGTGCCCGGCATCAACTTGAAATTCAAGGAACGAAAAATAGCCCATAATGTAATGTCATACAAAATTGCGTGAGATACATTTTGTTTCAATTAAGTAGGCCTATCATAATGTTAGAAATATTTCCAGAAATGCTCTTTTTGTTCATTTTAAATATTCTGCGCTTAATTTTGATTGGGTAAAGCTATGTAGGCGGCCGCAGTGTGCGTTCAATCATAAGTTGTGTCCACAATCGCTGGAATTGAAAGCAATTCTGTTATGCGTGGTCGCCTGAATTTGATAGAAGCTTGTGACCGCCATGTTTCTCTTCTGCCAATTCATTCTCAACCGCACTCTTTACTTGTTGTGGAAGTACCAGATATGTCAGAGAAACCGACGCGGTCGTATAGGATTGATAATATCATCCGGAGGCGGACATAGCTTTTGGCCGTGTTCTATCAAATACTCTCATCTAGAAACCGCCGGCCCCCGGAGCTGAGCTCCTGCCGGACTTCAGCTCCGGCACCGGAGTCCGGCAGGGTCCTCACAGCCAGGGTCTCCTCCATGTCGCAGATCAGTCTCGACTTCAGGGAGTCAAACCCAGCGACATCGGTTGGATTGATTTTAATAGCAGGATCACGGGTCGGATAATGGCAGAGTGCCTTTCCTCCAAATTGCGAGCGCATCGCGGGGGCCGGATTGAAGCACTATGCGGGCCGGATTTGGCCCGCATAGTATGATCCCCATGTCTGATCTAGGTGGAATCGACCACCTATGTTGTCAGAAGAGGCAGACTTTCGAAACGGCTTGTAACGGCTAATCACACTCACACCTGGTGGTATAATATGTCACCCTTAAGAAAACACCCCGGCCCGAGGTCAAGCCCGGGTCACACCATGGTCACAGTGCTGCCTCTTAAGTGGCCGAATCCAATTCTATTGAACAGCAACCGCCTCGTCGCGGAATGTGAATCGGAATCACAAGCGGTGCAAGCGCGTCCATATGGGATCCTGATGGGGAGGCTACGCCTTCCTGATCTCGGTGCCACGGGAACGCCATTTGCAAAACGCAAGAGTTGGGACGAATGGATCGGACCGGGGCCAAGAAAACATCTGCACTGCGTGGGCGACGGGAAGGGAAAGGAACGCTCGTGAATACGCACAGACTCAACCAAAAGAACCGAGGTGAGACGGATGAGAGACTTCGACCATGTGATGCTCATGGTTCTGATGACACCGATTTTTGCTCGTTTTGTTCGTCCATTAATAACAAAACATGAACTCCTTCTCCCGTAACTAAAAGCACAGCTGTTCCCTGAAGGGCCACAGTTTCACGTGTCCCTTTCTGGGAATACATCCGCCTTCGTGCCATCTTGGTTCAGCTAGCGTTCAGAACCAAGATGGCACCAAGATGGCCATTAGGAGACGAGCCCGTATTGCTGACTTGACTAAAGGTCTGCAGCACTTTAGCGGCAAAGCAAAAAGGAAATAAACAATCGACACAACCAAACAAAGACGCACAGAAATGTAACGCATGCACACAACGTTGACATGCACATGCAACATTACCTCTTTGGGTACAGCAGGGGGCGCAATGCACAAGCGCTTGAGACCAGTCGGACATCTCAGCGGACAGTGGGACAAAGGCACAACGGGTGCAAGGACACACACACACACACACACACACACACACACACACACACACACACACACACACACACACACACACACACACACACACACACACACACACACACACACACACACACAATTAAAAAGCACAGCGACATGGTCCACTGACCAGCAGTAGGGAACATGTGTTCTTCTGAGACCAGACAAAAGCGAACACATTGTCGTTGTTTACCCAACGACAGAAATACTTTGTCCGAGTCAGGCACCTTCTTCAGCTCTGCACTGCTGTTTATGCATCACACATGCGTACATGCACACACACGCACAAAAAACAAACAAAAACAATTAATACAGGGCCACAATGGAAGAATGGATGTATAGCAAGGCAAGGAGAAGTTCATATGATACAACTCTGTTCAATACCAAACTAAAACGGAAGCCCTTCGCTTTGTTAAAAAACTTCAAAACAACAGAAACAAAGAGGCAGTGCTCAGCATGGTAAACAAATACAAACTGATTGATTGGTAATAGGTCCAATGGATCAACTACTAACAACCCAATCAGCTATTCACAGAATAGCGTTTTAAAGACAAATACGACAGCTTTTGTCATCCCAGTCATGGACACCATCATGGTCATCATCATCATCATCACGAAGGACTGACTGAGACCTTGTGCTAAAGATCACCAGGCATTAAGAAGAGGAATAAAATGTAAAAGCACCTTTAAAAAGCCATTCAAAACCCACTGAACAAAAATAAACTCTACTCTTATCTGAAAATTCTATTCTGTTTGTTCTTTCTGTGCAAACATTAAATATTGCGCCTTGTATATTATACAATGTACCCTTTATCTCTCTCCCTCCCTCTCTTTCATGGCTTCTACAAAACTTTGTTTGAGTGCTCATAGCTCAGGAGAAAGGCCTGCCGATTCCCTTGCAAATGTTGCATGGAAAAAGTAACATAAAAAACACCCCAAACAGAACATAATCGTACATTCATTCAATCTGGATCTGGATGCACCCTAACATCTTCCAAGCTAAAGACCAGCTCTGTAGTAGCTCTCGCTCACATTCACAGCACTTTCAGTTTGTAACGCGACACACTTGCACAAACGACACTCGTTTCTCACTCACGACAGACAACTGTACAACAACAACATTGCACCCTTTCCCTTCTGAGAACTTTAAAGTGTGGCGGCCGTCGCGGAGGCCGTTTGGGATTCAAAAACAGTCCTATAGTGGCCCCCCCATCAGTCGGCGCCCCCCAGAGCCCACCCGCTGATATGGTTCTTCAGGGCCTGCAGGTTCCGCCTGGTTGTCCCCGCCACGTGTCCCGCCCCCCCCCCAGAGCCCCCCCAGCCCTGCTCCCTGGAGTGACCTGATTGGCCGAACCCTCCCTCCGTCTCCCGCATCTCCTTGTACATCTTGGCGATGCGCAGCCTGCGGGGGGGGGGGGGGGAGAGGTACAGGACTCGGTTACAGCCTCACATATCAATGCTGTTACTCTGCGTCATTTGTCCTTTCAATGGGTCCCCGTGGTTTATAAAAGGGGTTCCCTCAGGACTCACAGGGTGACGATGTCGGCGTTGGCGTTCTCCACGGCGATGCCGATGGGGTCCTTCTGGTACTTGTCCTTGGCATTGTAGTCGGCGCCCCTCTTCAGGAACAGACACACCAGCCTGCCGGGGCGACACGCAGGGGTCAAAGGTCGCTCTTTGGGTTTGTGTGGGTGTACAAAAAAGAAAATGACCTTAAAAGATCTTGAATTGAGGTTGGAAATATGAATGCTTACCGTCCACCACCCACCTGAAAGAAATATCTACGTTGACAAGGCAATCTCGAAGAACGCCGAAGAGGTTCATGTAAATCACTGTCAGCTGAGTCAGTATCTATTAGCCAAATTGCACTTGCATTGGCAGTATTATGAATGTAATGAACTTGGTGTTGGGGGTGAAATTCCTGCCATGCATGCAAATCACAAGGATCTAGTGACGTGTTTTCCATCAGTTAGCAGTGGCTGTTCCGCCCTCATTTGTGTGTGTGTGTGTGTAGCAATGGACTGTTTTCTTCCCATAGGTGTCACAAAAAAGAACGAAACAGAGATCTTTGAGATTGCCACATTTATTTTCTGTCTGAGAAAATAAATGTTTACAAAGCTCTGTTCTTCATTATCTTCTTCATTTTTTGAGAAGTTGATTTTTAGCCTTGAAAAGAGACCAATTATCCTAGCTAGATGAGTAGGGTGTGGTTTCACTTCGTGTTTTCAGCTTTGATTATTAAGTGTGTTGTCGTTGTTTACAAAACAGTTTGTCGATTTAGCCTATGGCATCTAATTCTACTGTCTGTCTTCAATCCTGTGGGAAGAACGTAAATGGCTTTTTCCTGCAGTTTCTAAACTTACAATAAACATATATGCTCCCAAGAACTACTGAGCAATGAAACCCTAAATAATTACCGTAACATTAAACATTGTCATATATATAATTAAAATAAAAAAATAAATCAAATCCATTGTGTATTCTACTGCAATACTTAGTAATCTTATCTCAAACGGCGGTTCTAGCCTGAAGGTAAATTCTTGCTGACTTACGGGGGGTTTAAATGTGGGCTCACCTTGAGCTTGGAAAGCCAGTCTGTCGAGTGCTTACACGTGTTTGTCTTCATGGGTATCAATATATGAAAGTGTATTTGCTTTAATGTGTATTTCTATCCGTAGAATACGTCTGGTACGTCACATCACAGCTACACATGCATGTCTCTGTAAAAAGTACTGTATATCACAATAAGAAAAGCTATCTGTGTGTGTGTGTGTGTGTGTGTGTGTGTGTGTGTGTGTGTGTGTGTGTGTGTGTGTGTTACCCGGTGTGGCCCAGCACGGTGGCGTGGTGCAGGGGTCCTCTGCCGTGGGCGTCGGCCTGGTTGACACTCGCTCCGTTCTGCAGCAGGAACTCACACGCCGCCAGGGAGTTCTGGGGAGACGGGGCCGGTGAGCACGGGGCCAGTGGAGGTTTAGACATACACACATCACACTCACACACACTCGTATCACACACACACACACTCACACTCATTCATATTAACACACACAAACTCATATTCACACATTCATATAAACAAACACACACTCGTATTCCCGCCCACATACTCTTGTTCACTCACACTCATCAACTAACCCCCCTACACACACACACACACACACACACACACACCCCCCTCACCGCGGTCACGGCCTGCAGCAGGGGGCTGCGGGAGTCTTTGGCGGCGTTCAGCCAGTTGACGTCGGCGCCGTGGGCCAGGGCGTCCGCCATCACCAGGAAGTTGGGCCGGCCCGCCGAGCGGTACAGCAGAGCCCCGGGGTGCAGAGTGCTGAGGTCCTCCTCCTCCTCATCCTCCTCCTCCTCATCCTGCTGCTGCTGCTGGCCTTCCTCAGCTGATGATGGAGGAGGAGGAGGAGGAGGAGGAGGAGGAGGAGGAGGAGGAGGAGGAAATGAGGAGGATGGAGGAAGGAGGAGGAGAACAAGGAGGAAGGAGGAGGCGGTGGAGGAAGAAGAGCAGGAGCAAGAGAAGGAGGAAGGGATGGTGGTGGAGAACAAGGAGGAAGAGAAGGTGGTGCAGCAGAAGGAGGAGCAGGAGCAAGAGGAGGAGGAGGAAGGAGGAGGTGGTGGAGGTAGAAGAGGAAGAGGAGGTTGTAGTAGTGTAGATCATCTGTTGCACCTCATTGTTTATATATTTGTTGAAATACCTGTTGTTTTTTTATGAACACTTTAATACCACTTTTGTGTGTTTCTGTAGTCCTTAGATCAACCTCCCGATGCCATACAAAGTTAAATGTTAATTTGAGGAGGAGGGGTGGAGGAGGAGAGGGGGAGAGGAGGAGGTGGAGAGGATAGGGGGAGGAGGAGGAGGTGGGGGAGGAGGGGGAGAGGAGGAGGAGGAGGAGAGGATAGGGGGAGGAGGAGGAGGGGGAGAGGAGGAGGAGGAGAGGGGGGAGGAGGGGGAGAGGAGGAGGAGGAGAGGGGGGAGGACGAGGCAGAAGAGGAGGAGGAGGAGAGGGAGAGAGGAGGAGGTGGAGAAGGGGGTTGAAAGGGGGAGGAGAGGGGGAGAGGAAGAAGAGGAGGAGGAGGCTAATAACTTCTATACGCTCACCTATGACATCACATGAACCTAGCTGGTGTGTCCTCGCATGAACCGTGAGTTGTCCTCAAGTTAACTCTAGCTGAACCTTACATGATTATAAAAAGCAATACTTGCTTGTTTTAATCATAACGAGTAAGTTTAAAGTATAAAAAATAAATAAACTTCTAAGAAATGGCTATTAATTATATAAGACAATGTCCTGTCTATGAGAGAAAGTGCACCTCTTCACCAGGAGGTTGGCAGGAAATCACACAAACGGCATTTAGCCTGCTATTCAATGCCTTACAAATGTCAATGTTAATTTGTCTCCATTTCATTTGTCACGGTACACGGCACACACTTGATAACAAACCACTATGACTGTGAATTGATCCACAGATAAGACTGCAGAGAGGGTGTGTTCATGCAAAGACACACACACGTTTAGAGTCAATTCTTTTTGAGGCATTGTACCTTTTTGAGGTACGTGTTGAGGATGGCAGCTTCCTCATGCGTTACACTCGGAGAGAAATAGTTGGGACGGAGACGATGAACTCTTTAACCCTTGGGCATGGTTTATTTTTCTCATTAGCACTTATACATCTTCACGCTCAGCCGAGCTCATAAAGCATCTTCCAAATGTGCATCAGGTGACGGACCCTCATTAACCCTTGGAGACAGCCTGGCTGGTACATTTTTCACTCACAGGACAATCATCTATGACCTCATAAGGAAACTGTTACAAGATAGCATTAGCAATCAACGTAGTAGGCTACTACTCTATTATGCATTGGCAAAGAAAATGCAAGTGTCAACATTTATAAAAAATAAATAAACTTCTTAGAAAAGGCTATTAATTATATAAGGCAATGTCCTTTCTATGAGAGGAAGTGCCCCTCTTCGCCAGGAGGTGGCAGGAAATCACACAGACGGCATTTACTATCATGGAGAAAGAATATTTGCACCATGCATCTCTGCTCATCTGGTAAAAAGCTCGTCTTGGATGTATACTTAGGCTACCTGCCAGCCTGAAAGCCTCCACCAGACAGAAGAGGGGAAAGGGCACAAGGAAAAGGGTGGCTTCCTCTACTGTCATGCCAAAGAACTAGAGGGACTTCATTCTATGTGATGACAACCAAAGTGAATTGTTCACATTACTCACACATGAAGTGATTAACCTTCCTCTAGCAGAAGGCAAGGAACTATTGGCCAAAGGCAAGGGGGAGAGGAGGAGGAGGAGGAGACTGGGAGTAGGGGGAGGAGGAGAGGAGAATTGGAGGAGGAGGAGGAGAGGGGGAGAGGAGGAGGAGCAGGAGGAGAGGAGGGGTAGGAGAGGGAAGAGGGGGAGGAGGAGGGGGAGGAGGAGGGGGAGGAGAGGAGGAGCGGAGGAGGTGGAGAGGAAGAGAGGGAGAGGAGGAGGGGGGAGGGGGAGAGGGGGGGAGGAGGAGAGGGTGAGATGGGGAGAGGTGGGGTAATTTGGCAGTGGCCAACTTCTATACGCTCCCTTATGACATCACATGAACCTAGCTGGTGTGTCCTCGCATGAACCGTGAGTTGTCCTCAAGTAAACTCTAGCTGAGCCGTGAGTTGGCAATATCGTGAGAGAAAGTGTACCTCTTCACAAAGAGGTGGCAGGAAATCACACAGACGGCATTTAGCCTACTATTAAACCAGTGGGTTTGTCTCCATGTGTGTCTGCCTCTTTCAGTTTTTTACTGTATTTAAATTATATGCAATGAAAAATATGGATAATTGGTCCAAGCAGATAGGGAAGACCCCTGCCAGAATCCCTTGCAACATCCTGAACACTGCAACCTCCCCCGTAGTCGACTCGCTACAATGGTTTCTTTTGTTTTCTTCCGGTAAACAAGTTCATAAGGCCCGATTTTATCTGCAACGTAGCCTACTGCTCCTGCTCAGGACCGGATTAACAGGACCGTTATTTAGGGTTAGTTTGTTAGGTACATTTGTGCGTGTGTCTCTCTCTTACATGGGCGGGCGGGCGGGCGGGAAGGCGGGCGGGCGGGCGGGCAGTCTCTCTCTCTCTCCCCCTCCCTCTCCCTCTCCCTCTCCCTCTCCCTCTCCCTCTCCCTCTCTCTCTCCCTCTCTCTCTCTCTCTCTCTCTCTCTCTCTCTCTCTCTCTCTCTCTCCGACAGTAAGCCATCAATATTTCTGTCTTTCTTTCTCTGTGTGTGTGTTCATAAAAACACAATACATACACAACATACATGTGTGATGTGTGATCACGCTGATCAAGGTAACTTGCTGCCCACCTCTGGTAAAATAAAGGGGGAGATCCGGGTCGATTGAAACACGGGACGATTGAAACACAGCGATTTCCTCAAAAACAACGCAAGGCTTTCACGTCCCACCGTTCAAATGTTATCCCCCAAACCTGTTTTCAAGAGCGCCAACTAAAATCCTTCTTGCGGTCGTTCTTTTGTAATAAATAGTTGTGTTTTTTGTTTCATGCCATAATAATATGAATATACAACAGATGAATTGGTACTTAAACCTGTGTTAAAGTGTGCAATGTCAGAGTTTTGAAGTTTAGAGGTAAAAAAGGTTTAAGTGTCAGTAGTCGCTGTCGGGACGATTGAAACACTTGTTTCAAACGCAACAGGAGTCATGTTATCCGGTTGACATGGTAGTTTTTGTTTAAAATAAATAAAAGGATGTTCAACTGTGTATCCCTAAACATGAGACAGGGAAATAAGTAAATTTAATGTACATTTAGTCGTTCACAATAAGAAAGGTGGGTTTTAATCGAAATGTGCATCTTGTCAATTAGGCCTACGCACAATTACGCACGGGCCAGAAATATATTTTAACCTATTTATATTATGCGGAATTATATGACATTTTTGCAATGACGAGTACACTACTTTGTTGTCCAATATATTGCATAAAAACAAGAGTAAGTTCAATAGTTTATTTTTTAAATATGGTGTTTCATTCGTCCCGCATGTGTGTTTCAAACATCCCGACTAGCGGGACGTTTGAAACAGATGTCAACTTACTTTCAAAGTAAAAAAAACAGCTCGATCATCCAACACATGTATTCAATTACACTTGTAACTAAGATAAGACACATGTGAGTTGTTGATCACATGTTGAAATTATTTGTATTATGTGTGTAAAAAAAAACATATTCAGTATTCAGACAAATTCGTGCAATTAAAACAACAGCAAGAACAGCAAGTGAACTGATGTCAGTGGCGTGTGTGTGTGTGTGTGTGTGTGTGTGTGTGTGTGTGTGTGTGTGTGTGTGTGTGTGTGTGTGTGTGTGTGTGTGTGTGTGTGTGTGTGTGTGTGTGTGTGTGTGTGTGTGTGACAGACAAATTCATGAATGAATTCAATCATGTTTTAATTAAACCAGAGGGCAAAAGGCCATACACTGTTACCACACTGTTGTCTATGACTGGAGGAATGTCTTCACTTAATTTTAAAACACAATTGCTTATACAGCCACATAACTTTTAACCTGCATTGCACAAACATATTCATAGTGCCATTAATACAACAAGAACAGCATAGATCAGTGAACTGATGTCAGTGGTGTGCGTGTGTGTGTGTGTGTGTGTGTGTGTGTGTGTGTGTGTGTGTGTGTGTGTGTGTGTGTGTGTGTGTGTGTGTGTGTGTGTGTGTGTGTGTGTGTGTGTGTGTGTGTGTGTACAAAAGAGAAGTGAAGAGAATGGTATCTGATGAAACATTCCATTCCTTTCCACTGATGCGTCTTTGCAGTGTGGATCGCGGCACACCCCATGCTCGTGATAAGAGGTGCACAGCACACTGTTACGGTTGCGGATTGACGCCCCGCCCTCATGGGGTAAAATCCTCAGTTACACGATGCTTATGCAAATGATCATGTGTTTTCCCCGCGTGTGATTTGTTGACCATTAGTTAATTGTGTTCATTTTGATGTGCCTTTCCCCGGACGTGATTGGCTGCTGCACCGGAGGGCCGTGGATCCGAGAAGATAAACACGGGCGAGCTCAACATTCACGGCAGCTGGCCTTGGATATGCAGATTGCCATATTGGGTCTTGGAATGATTATTCGTTGTTTGATTGAGGCTCTAGATTGCTACACGGGAACTGGGCCAGAGTGTTTACTGGGACAGAAGCCCACCTATGTGGGATTCTGCCACTATTCCAACTACAAAACACAGCATTAATGAAAACAGTATTTTTAACCCTACATGATTAAACTAACCCAACTCCCGAAGTACCAGCCCACACATACAACACTTCCAGGGCCATATTCATTAAACTTTTTGGACTAATGACAAACGGGTCCGTCTATGTTATCCTCATCCACTTGCATAAGGACCGCACCCGCCCCGACCTGGCTAGCGTCCACCTGAATTTAAAATGGTTGGTCAAGCCGAGGCGCAGCCAGGACGGGCGCCGTGCTCAACAGTAGCTTGGCATTTTCAAATGCTGCTTCGCAGTCAGCAGACCATACATAAACTGGAAATTGTTGCAGCCCCTTCTCCCTTCCGACCAACTCTTTACCATACCGACCAACTCTTTACCATACCAACCAACTCTTTACCATACCAACCAACTATTTACCATACCGACCAACTCTTTACCATACCAACCAATTCTTTACCATACCAACCAACTCTTTACCATACCAACCAACTCATCTCCAAACCAACCAACTCATCTCCAAGCCAACCAACTCATCTCCATACCAACCAACACATCCCCATACAGCAGCTGTTCAAACGTCAGAGGATTGTTATCTAAAACTTGACTGGTTTCCAATGCAAAGAGCAGCCCCGCATCTACCTGAAACCCCCTTGCCCTAACTATTTCCAAGTCTAGTCTTCTGTGTGCCCACATGCAATTGAGTTGCCGAAGCAACCCCAGCGCGTTCGACACACGAAAAACAACAAACAAAAATAAAAAGGCAAAGAAACAAACGGCGTTAAGCGCCCTTCAGCTGCGCAGGGGTTCACGATAGCTCGGTAGGTCTAACCTACCATCCCCCACCCAGTTACCAAGTACACCTGTTCCCCCCCCCCCAATCAAGCGCTGCCTGCACAGCACGGTCTCCTTGACTTTTTAGATTAGACTTTAGATTTTATTGTCCCCAAGGGGAAATTTTTCTTCACTTCACAGTACATTGCATATGTGGGCCGCACGCCGACAGACAATAAACAGAAACAAATAAACATCTACACAGATCTGCATAAACATCTACACAGAGTAGGACTGGGGGTGATTTATCTTGGCCTTTTATTGAGTGCTGCTATGGCTGCAGGCACCAGGCTTTTGCCGTAGCGAGCCCTCCTGCACAACAGGGACCTATACCTGCGTGCAGAGGGCATGACAGTGAAGTGGCAGTTGAGTGGGTGTGTGTTGTCCTGTGCTATTACGGATGCAATGCTTGAGATGGCCTTTATATTGAGCTCTGAGAGTGTGGGTGTGGGGAGACCAATTAATTTGGCAGCTATATTTGTGACACGTATAAGTTTGGCCCGGTTTTTGACAGTAAGCATGTTAAAGAAGCAGGTGGAACAGTAGAGCAGAATGGGTTGGACAATACTTTGATATAACAGAAGGAGGAGATGGGGGGCAACATAGAGTCCTTTGAGTTTGCGGATGGCATACAGTCTTTGGTGGCTCCTTTTTTGAATGCCCGTTGTGTGCTGGTAGAAATTGAGTTTATTGTCCAGAGTGAGTCCAAGGTATTTAAAGCTGTCAACTGTTTCTACTGTGTCATTGTTGATGAGAGTGGGGGGCTGGGGAGATGGGTTACCTATTGTTATTTATTTTGTTTTGGCTACATTGAGATGGAGGAAGTTATGTGAGCACCATTGGGTGAATTGAGTGACAGTGTTGTGGTAAACTGATACAGAGTTATTGTCTGATAGGAGGGCGAGAATGGCAGTGTCATCAGAGTATTTGAGGAAGGTGTTGGTGTGGGAGGGGCTGGTGCAGTCGTTGGTGTACAGGGTGTAGAGGAAAGGGCTAAGCACGTAGCCCTGAGGGGCTCCTGTGTTGGAGATGAGTGAGGGTGATGTGGTTGTGCCTACCCGAACAGCTTGCCGTCTGTCACTGAGGAAGTTGTGCAGGAGATGGATCAGGATGGGTGGAGTGTTGAAGTGGTGAAGCTTCTGGATGAGCAGGTGTCTCTGGATGGTGTTGAAGGCGGAGCTGAAGTCCACGAATAGAATTTGCAGCCACAACACCTGCAAAGATGCAAGAACCCAAATGGCCTCTCTCCTCCACAGCAAACCAACATACAAAATCTCGGCCAAATCTAATCACAAGGCTGCCGAACAAAACACCAAAACAATCTCACCTAAATGCATGAATCAAAATGGCCAAACCAATTCCAATCAACCCAACCAACCAACCAACCAATGCGTGGGTCTCCCCAATTCAGATAACCGAGCTGCGCAGGTACTTTACACCTGCCAGCAAGAATCTTTAATTTCAATTGAGCACTGCACATCCACACTATTCCCACTACAATAGCCAATAGTGGGAATCAAAATGACAAACTGCTACATACCAATTTCCAGGTTCCAAAATCCCGGACGAGCCCCCATATGTAACATGCTTGGCTCTGGCATGAACATAAACTGGGGAGGCCACACGCAGGGTCAAGGAATAACAATTAATTATTAAATAAGATTGAACAGAAACTAAGGTAAAGTTAATGGGACGTGATGTAAGTCAGTAATATGTGATGTAACCAAAAGTGTGGTGTGTGAGATCAGTGGTGGTGTGTGAACACACACACACACACACACACACACACACACACACACACACACACACACACACACACACACACACACACACACACACACACACACACACACACACACACTCATTAACTCAAACACGCTCATATAGATTAGTTATTCTCAGTCGCTTTGGTACATTTCTCGAATGATCCTCAACATTTGCAAAACAGTAAATGCATTTCTCAAAACAATTCGTACAAATAGCCAAACACCAAGGATTACCTGCAAAAGCCAGTCTTTTGCTCACAATCCTTAGTTCATCTCTCAAAAGAAAATATCTGTGCCAACAAACATGTCAGTACCATCAGAATGACAAGTCCTTTTGTCATTGTGTATGGATAAGACAGGCTTGCCAATATTACAGTGTACTCTGGAGGGATGTTCTGATGTGAACTATGGCTAAAGTTTTGAAGACAATTATTGTAAATTGTAAGTTACACCTTAGTGTATGTGGGAGATTGATTGCAAGAGACTGGACAAGATTCACATTTATTCACAAGATTCTTTTGTCTTAGCTTGATGAGTCACCCTGATAGACAAAAGAGGCCAAGTTGGAAATGTGAAATAAAAACTGATCCTATCGAGGCATCGACCTCACGCACGCCGAGGGGCTCCTGGAGGAGAGCTCTGTGATGCTCGAGGAGACGGATCTCCTCTGGCTCCTCCTCCTCCTCGAAGCCCTCACCGCCGCCGCCGTCGTCCTCTTCCTGCTCATCGGTCCCATCCGGAGCATTGGGATCGGGCTGCAGCACACTGCCCGACTGGGAGTACAGGACCTCTACCCCCAAGAGTTCCCCTGCAGAGAGAGAGAGACACACACACACATTAGCAGACGCCACATGACGGCCGCAGCAAACACTCTGTCGCTAATCTCTATGTACCTGTGTACTCCCTCGGCTGGGTGAAGTCGTCGAGCAGGTGGACCCCGTTGACCTCACGAGCCAGCTGGTTGAAGCTGTGCTGCAGCCGGGCGCTGTAGCACCGCAGCGTCGCTCGCGGTCCCCCCTCGACTGCCGCCCTGCCGTGGTTCTCGTTCCTCGTGTAGAGGAGCCGGGCGTCTGGCGGGTACCACCACAGTCGGGGCGGTGTGACGAGGACCACCTTCCCACTGCTGGGGTCTCGGCGGAACAGAGCCCGGCCCACCCACTGCTGCTGCCCTTCAGGCAGCGTCTGCCTCCAGCTGAGGGGAAGCAGCTGAAACACACACGGCAGACACACACAGTTAGCGGGTGTGAATGTGCAACAGACAGGCACACATAAACACACGCATCATATACACACACACACACACATAATACATACCTCTTTTCCGGTGGCAGGCCTCTGGGCCATCGGTCCTGGCCCTGGTGCTGGTCCTTCCAGTGGGACAGCGGCTGGTGGGGCGTCCCTGGACCTGCCTGACAACACATGTCAGCATCAAGGCGGTGCATTACACGTGCGTCACAGGTGTACTCACATCAAAACGTATACTCACTAGGAGGGTCGACCTCGTCGGAAGCGGCGAGCAGTTGGGCGTCGGTTGGATCCGAGTAGGAGACGCCTGCAAAGAACAACAATGAGACGACAACATGAACTGATGAAGCACTGGTGTGTGGTTAATACAGGCTGTTTTGTAGACGGTGCAGTTACCCGGCTGTGAGAGGGCATGAACTGGCTCCGTTGCTGCCTTGGGCTCTGCGTCCCGGGCCAGCACATATTTCTGCAGGGCCTCCGTATTAGACCCAGCTCCCACCTTCTGCTTCCTGAGCCACGCCACAAAGCTGTAGCAGAGCAAAGGAGAAAAAAAAACACAAAATGAACACACACACAAAATGGGTGGGAACAGCCCGGCATTGGAGGCAAGGGCGTCCTTGTTCACCATGAGGCGTACCCCACCGCATGTCCCAGCAGCCACTGGAAGGTTTGGCCGCGGTACTGGCCAAACTGCAACTCGCTCTCAGCCAGCAAAAATGCGTCCGAGATGTCCCCCTTCTGCAGGGCTCTGGCCCTCGCCCAATCTGAAGGCTCTACTTAACCACTGCCCCTACTCACTTCCACCAATGCAAAGCGAACAGAACGCTTTGCATAGGGGGGAGTAGGGGAGGGCGTAGCCTAACTAGCTTGTGAAACTTCTTTTGTCCTGTCGAGTTTCTCAGTTATTGGAACTCAAATGTGGAACAATTTACCAACTATAATAAAAACACAAACTGAGTTTAAAACATTTAACAGACAACTGAAACACTGGCTGAAGGAAAACCAAAAATGTAATCATGACAACACACAATAGATAACACACATACATGCACACACAGCATATATAGGTCACACTCATCATATTGTTTCTTCTCTCTGCACAAGGTTGAGGTTGCAAATTAGCTATCTAGCTACAAACCTTTTATGCATTCACATCTGCAAGTTGTGTCATGGCCTTGCCATGTCATGTTTGTAATAATGTGCACTGCTTTGTCCCTGCTAAATAAACTACACACAAACAAAAAACTACCCAGAGAAACGCAACTCAAATTCAATGTGAACATATATGAGGCTTTAATTAAATCCCGGACGATTTTGAAATTCCGCCACACATTTTTTAAAAGTGTGTCAAAAAGAGGGCATGTCCGAGCAAAAGAGGACGTCTGGTTACCCTACGTACGGGAAACCCATTTGATTCCTACCTGTAACACTGTTAAATAGCGGCCCAAATTGGTCGGCGCTATCCTGGTCATTTCTCTGCGTGAGAAATGCAAAGTGTGGCGTGTGAGCGTGTGCATGGGGTGAATTGCGTGTGTCTCACGCCAAATGAGTGAAACTTGAGAGCCCTGTTACCGATATTATCCCGGGTATTGACAGTCGCAGTTCAGTAGCGGTTAAAGTGGCACAATTCAGATGTTAATTTCCATCCCTGACACACACACTCACACAAGGACGGATTATGAGTCAGCGTGCGAAGAGAAAAAAACACGGACAGCTCACAGATGATCATATTGTTGATTGTAAAACAATTAACATGATCGTGACTTTGAACCACATGCGACAGTACAGCCAAGAAAGTCTATATTCTGGGTTGATAAGAGATGAGAGGCAGCTGAGTGCAAACAGGTGAGGAGAGCAAGTCTTCACTTGCAGGGGCCGGTGGAAAAACACTGGGAGGCTGCTTGTGGTTGTGTGTTTGGACGGATGAGTCAGCGGGCGACGAGAAAAGCACACAGACAGCACACAGATGATTATATTGTTGATTGTGGAACACAATAAACATGATCTTGACTTTGAACCAAATGGAACAGTGCAGCCAATGGTTAACTTTCACTTAATCCACACAAATTTCCTGCTTCATGGCTGGTGATCATTTTCCATTTTGGTATTCAAAAACTTCTCTGGCTCTAAGTTAAGGCTTCCATAGCTGTCTGCTTTATTTCCCGGGCCAGCACATATTTCTGCAGGGCCTCCATCTTAGACCCAGCTCCCACCTTCTGCTTCCTGAGTCACGCCACAAAGCTGTAGCAGAGCAAAGGAAAAAAAAAACACAAAATGAACACACACACAAAATGGGTGGGAACAGCCCGGCATTGGAGGCAAGGGCGTCCTTGTTCACCATGAGGCGTACCCCACCGCATGTCCCAGCAGCCACTGGAAGGTTTGGCCGCGGTACTGGCCAAACTGCAACTCGCTCTCAGCCAGCAAAAATGCGTCCGAGATGTCCCCCTTCTGCAGGGCTCTGGCCCTCGCCCAATCTGAAGGCTCTACTTAACCACTGCCCCTACTCACTTCCACCAATGCAAAGCGAACAGAACGCTTTGCATAGGGGGGAGTAGGGGAGGGCGTAGCCTAACTAGCTTGTGAAACTTCTTTTGTCCTGTCGAGTTTCTCAGTTATTGGAACTCAAATGTGGAACAATTTACCAACTATAATAAAAACACAAACTGAGTTTAAAACATTTAACAGACAACTGAAACACTGGCTGAAGGAAAACCAAAAATGTAATCATGACAACACACAATAGATAACACACATACATGCACACACAGCATATATAGGTCACACTCATCATATTGTTTCTTCTCTCTGCACAAGGTTGAGGTTGCAAATTAGCTATCTAGCTACAAACCTTTTATGCATTCACATCTGCAAGTTGTGTCATGGCCTTGCCATGTCATGTTTGTAATAATGTGCACTGCTTTGTCCCTGCTAAATAAACTACACACAAACAAAAAACTACCCAGAGAAACGCAACTCAAATTCAATGTGAACATATATGAGGCTTTAATTAAATCCCGGACGATTTTGAAATTCCGCCACACATTTTTTAAAAGTGTGTCAAAAAGAGGGCATGTCCGAGCAAAAGAGGACGTCTGGTTACCCTACGTACGGGAAACCCATTTGATTCCTACCTGTAACACTGTTAAATAGCGGCCCAAATTGGTCGGCGCTATCCTGGTCATTTCTCTGCGTGAGAAATGCAAAGTGTGGCGTGTGAGCGTGTGCATGGGGTGAATTGCGTGTGTCTCACGCCAAATGAGTGAAACTTGAGAGCCCTGTTACCGATATTATCCCGGGTATTGACAGTCGCAGTTCAGTAGCGGTTAAAGTGGCACAATTCAGATGTTAATTTCCATCCCTGACACACACACTCACACAAGGACGGATTATGAGTCAGCGTGCGAAGAGAAAAAAACACGGACAGCTCACAGATGATCATATTGTTGATTGTAAAACAATTAACATGATCGTGACTTTGAACCACATGCGACAGTACAGCCAAGAAAGTCTATATTCTGGGTTGATAAGAGATGAGAGGCAGCTGAGTGCAAACAGGTGAGGAGAGCAAGTCTTCACTTGCAGGGGCCGGTGGAAAAACACTGGGAGGCTGCTTGTGGTTGTGTGTTTGGACGGATGAGTCAGCGGGCGACGAGAAAAGCACACAGACAGCACACAGATGATTATATTGTTGATTGTGGAACACAATAAACATGATCTTGACTTTGAACCAAATGGAACAGTGCAGCCAATGGTTAACTTTCACTTAATCCACACAAATTTCCTGCTTCATGGCTGGTGATCATTTTCCATTTTGGTATTCAAAAACTTCTCTGGCTCTAAGTTAAGGCTTCCATAGCTGTCTGCTTTATTTCCCGGGCCAGCACATATTTCTGCAGGGCCTCCATCTTAGACCCAGCTCCCACCTTCTGCTTCCTGAGTCACGCCACAAAGCTGTAGCAGAGCAAAGGAAAAAAAAAACACAAAATGAACACACACACAAAATGGGTGGGAACAGCCCGGCATTGGAGGCAAGGGCGTCCTTGTTCACCATGAGGGTCGACTTGCTGGTCGACCTCCCTCTCTCTCCTTGTGGTGGGACGCCAAGATGGTGACGGCGTACCCCACCGCATGTCCCAGCAGCCACTGGAAGGTTTGGCCGCGGTACTGGCCATATTGCAACTCGTTCTCAGCCAGCAAAAATTTGTGCGAGATGTCCCCCTTCTGCAGGGCTCTGGCCAGGGACGTGGGAAGTCAGTCCGAGTGGGGGGTGCTGAGAGAGAGTCTATATAATGACGTCATAATAAATGCTACGCAACATCCAATGTTTACAGAGACGAGATGACGGGTGACGTCACATTCAGGGCTCCGCTCTGATAAACACACTTCTGGTGTGTAAAAAGACTCACTCTGCCAACTAGCCACTGTTATTCACAAACCTTAGCAAGTAAACAATGTGGAAATTAGAGTCAACTCGGCTGATACTGTGCTGAATTTCACACACTAACAACATGCCGACAAGCTGTTGCGGTCCGGGATTATACACAGCGTTATAAGGATTCAGAAAGTTATTTCTAAAGGTTTACAAAGGAAAGTGACAATAAAAGAAAGCCTTCATTTTCATCCAGAGTTACGAGTTGTCTGATATGAGGAAATTGACGATTTCTCCGTCAAGTGAACCGTCCGTCTTTGCTCTTTTTTGCCAACCAGTTTACGTGCGGGATTCCAGAATCAAAACGATAACATTCAACGTGTCTATTAATATGGCCAGCAACATTTTACACCAGTTTTAGAATGTTTTGCACTACAACAGATGTTGAACACCAACATGCTTATGTAAAATCAGCATGTAGGCTACCATATTCAGCTATGGACAGATCACATACGGAATGAAGGGAATTGGATGTCCGGCTGGTGTTTTGATCACGAAGTTCTGCCTTCTTGGGGCCCAAAAAATCTGAAACTTCGTTGCACTTGTAACAAGGTTGACTTTTCGAATTTTCCCGTTGCGCACATTGCATTGTTCTGCGTTGTGCGTCATAGCCTACGTCAGCCTACACAGACAATGTCCTAAATAAAATTAAGATTCTCCAACAATCACATGGTGAAGACATTGAGGGGGTCACACACTGCACTACGACTACCGACTACCTGAACTTCTGTAGGGACATTGCTGTTCTCACGAGAACTGTATGCTGCTTTCCAAACAACAAGTCTTGGATAACCAGCGATTTCACGGCCCTTCTCAATAGGAAAAAGAGGGTGTTTAATGAGGGGGACCTGGCAAAGCTGAAGCACGTACAAGGGGAACTTCAAGTCAAGCTGATAGAGGCCAGGGAGGAATACAGAAGAAAGGTAGAGAGGATGTTGCAACAGAACAACGTGCGAGAAGTGTGGGATACGATGAAGACGATGACTGGTATGAAGAAGAGCAGCAGCTGTGTGGAGGGAGATCTGGACAGGGCCAATGAGCTGAAGCAGTTTTACAACAGGTTTGACTATTCAGCACCAGCGGCCTATGCCTCAACCACTCCAGAGGTTGCTACTGCCTGCGTGCCTGTCCAACCCACACCTCCCGCCTCTCACACACACTCTGCCATGCTTACCCCCGCCATCAAAGGCATCACCCCTCCCCCACAAGGCAACCAAGGAGAGAGAGTAAAAGGGATAAGGAGAGAGAGAGAGAGAGAGAGAGAGAGAGAGAGAGAGAGAGAGAGAGAGAGAGAGAGTGTGAGTGAGTGAGTGAGTGAGTGAGTGAGTGAGTGAGTGAGTGAGTGTGTGTGTGTGTGCGAGGGAACATGGAAAATGTGCTCTATCACAACCAAAAAGGATCAACTATACACACTTACTGAAGGCTATGAACACACACATCCATATAATAAAGCACATAACAAAAATTAACACACACATACCCACACAGACACAGGGAGAGTGAGTTCACAAATGATTGTACCTACGCACATAATACTGTCACAATCCTACTGTTTGGTAATGTTAAGCTGGTGGGTAACTGGTTGTCATGGAAACTGGGGCAGAGGCTCCCTTGATTGGCCATGATTATGGTCACCTGAAGGATCCACAATGGCGGATAGAAGCAATATGGTGTCTGAATAAATAGCATGGTGCCCAGACTTGGTTGCACTCAGAAACGAACCTAAGACGTAAACCCTATTCGCCCTCATACAAGGACCGTACCAGGATTAAGGATTCCCATCGGGAACATGCCCACCCCTTTGTCGTGTATGTTTGTCAAGTGTTCGTCTATGTTATATGTCAAACAATAACTGAACGGGACCGGCTACCGTCGGGGCATCCAAGCGTTATGGGATTATTCCAGGTAAAATAAAGGTAAAATAGACATTTCTAAAATATCCCTCAACAAGAGAGAGAGAAGGACCAGAGCTCGCCAGGGACCCAGGTGAGTCACTGCTCACATGGCCAGAAGCAATTTGCCTGCCAGCTGTGGTTTTTTACCACTTATGTCTCTACTCTTGCCTTGACAGATCCCTTTTTTCAATGTACGTGACAAAACACGAGAAGCAAACATAAACATCATTATCCATTATTATTAATTTCATCAACACACACACGCACACACACACACACACACACACACACACACACACACACACACACACACACACACACACACACACACACACACACACACACACACACACACACACACACACACACACACACACACACACACATACAAGCTTTTTGGTATTAGGGGCAGCGAGGGGAAAAATAAACTAACAAAATCTACTGCTAAAGGCCCGCGACATTGCTTTTCGATCCGGCAACGTAGAAGCCTACAACACATCCAGGGCTAACCTGAAAAGGGGAATACGGATCGCCCAACAAAGCCACAAACTTTGGATTGAGGAACATTTCAAGAACTACGATCCCCAACGTATGTGGCAAGAGATACAGGCCATCACAGATTAAAGAAGAGTAAACCCAACCCCCTTTTACCACCACTACCTCCTTTGCTGACAAGCTTAATAACTTCTATGCCCGCTTCGACCATGACTGTCCCAGATGGCATCCCTGGTCGGGTGTGGAGAACATGCGCTGAGCAACTGTCTGGAGCCTTGACCGACATATTCAACCTGTCACTGGCCCAGGCTATTGTTCCCATGTGCCTCAAGACCACCACCTTCACCACCTCAAGACCACCACCTTCACCCCCTTGCCCAAGCAATCTAAACCAGAGTACCTGAACGAGCGATCGTTAGTACTGACCCATCTCCTCACCAAGTGCCTTGAGAAATTAATCTTAGCCCACCTCAAGCCCATCTCGATATTAGCAATTCCTATGCTAGGTTGCTATTCATCGACTTCAGCTCAGCTCAGGACAACAGACGGTGAGGTTTAACAACCTCTCCTCCACTACACTTCCTCTAATCACTGGTTTGCCACAAGGGTGTGTGCTTAGCCCATTACTGTACACCCTCTTCACCCATGATTGCTCCCCCAACAATAACTCCACCATAAAATTTGCAGACGACACTACAATGCTCGGCTTGATCAGGAACAATGATGAATCAGCCTACAGGGAGGAAGTCCAGCACCTGACAGCATGGTGCGCAAATAACAACCTTGCGCTCAACGCCACCAAAACCAACGATCTCATTGCTGACTTCCGGAAAGCAAAGGCAAGCATCCACACACTCATTCACATCAACGGGGCTGAAGTAGAGCGGGTCACCAGCTTCAAGTTCCTGGGTGTCCACATTTCATAAGACCTCTCCTGGTCACTCAACACCTCAACTCTGATAAAGAAAGCTAACACTTCTTCTTCCTCAGAAAACTGAAAAAAGCAGGACTCTCCCTTTAGATCCTCTGGAGCGCACCGTTGAGAGCATCCTCACCCAGTGCTTCACGGTGTGGTATGGGAACTGCACAATGGCTGACAGGAAAGCCCTACAGCGAGTGGTCAATCATTGGCACATCACCCCCTGCCATCGCTGACCTTCATCCCTCCCGGTGTCTGCGGCGTGCAGACAACATCATCAAGGACCAAACACACCACAGGTACATACTGTTCTCTATACTCTTCTCTATACCTACCCCTGCCCCTGCCCATGCCCCTGCCCTGCCCCGCCCCCCACTCCTAATGAACATGGACTATGGACTATCAGACTACCTCTGAACACTATGCACTTTATTATGCACTTCAACAATGCAATTTCAGTCTGCCGCACTTTGAGTCTGCCTTGTGTATGAAAAGTGCTACATAAATAAAGTTGCCTTGCCTTGCCTTTACTTTATATGATCATACTGCTTCTATTTATGATATGGATTGTCTGATTCCTCATAACTCTATGAACTTTAGTATTGGACTTGCATTCTGTATCTTATGTATTTTTTAATTTAAGCACTGCCATAAGGTAAAGCACTTTTTGATGATGCACGATTGGTTAGATGTAAGCTGCATTTTGATGTACTGGTTCTCCTTACTTGTGCAATGACAATAAAGTTGAATATAATCTTAGAATCTAATCTAATCTAAACCATACATACTGAATACTGAATCACAGGGTCAGTCCCTGCCCTGTCACTGCAAGCTTATACAGCCCTTAGTACATTAATGTGGACTTTCTATTTAGTATATTTTATTTTCCATAGTATTCATGAGGATCTCTTTTTTATAATCCTGTTTATGTTGTATGTGTATGTTATTTGAGATGTCTTTAAGCTACTGGGATCTTGAATTTCCCCTTGGGGATCAATAAAGTATCTATCATCATGATTCATCATCATCATCCTCATCATCATCATTTGCTTTGCGAGAGCACCGAGTGGCTTCTAAAACCGCTTCCCAAATAACGGATTGGGTTGGGATTAAAGAACCAATGCTTGCTCGACAACGCACGCACGCCATCCCTTTCGTACATATCCAACACCTGTCCAGGGTGGACAGGTGCAAAGAGTTTGCGTTGCAAATCTTTCCTTGGTGACCTGGAGGAATGCACGACATATTTATCATGCAGAACAGCTCTGTTGGTGTGTGTCTCCAAGAAGGCACTGTGGAAGATGGCTGTCTCATTGGTGAGTATTAGGTACAACATGTTTAAAATACTTTTGCTGGGTTATGTAGAGTTATTTAAAAATATATCATCATTAGGTGTTCATGGTCCCCGCAGGAACAGCCTTATAACCGTGCCCATCATTCTGGCACAAGGAGTCACTTTACATCAGGGGTCACCAACACAGTGCCCGCGGGCACCAGGGCGCCCGCTAGGACCATATGAGGCGCCCACAAGCCTGTCGTAAAAATAACACAACTCACCATTCTTGAACAACTCTTTCCCACCTTTTTTAAGTCATTGTTGATAATTATTGTGAGAAATCATTAACATGATCAGAGTCTTCACACAGATGAGTATGATTAATCATTAATATAAATATATAACTAAAGGCAAACTGAGCAAATTTGTTATTTCAGAAGAGTTTATCAAATTAGGTGCCCTTCGTATGACTCAGTACCCATGAAGTAGCTCTCAGGTTCAAAAAGGTTGGTGACCCCTGCTTTACATCCTTTAAAACATTGTATGAATTTGTCGTTCACGCACACGCACACAGGCACACAGGCACACACACACACACACACACACACACACACACACACACACACACACACACACACACACACACACACACACACACACACACACACACACACAAACAGTGAGAGTAAATGGTTACTCTTTTGCAGTTTTAATAAAAGTCTTTTTTCCAACATGTCCCTCTGTATGTACTTAAAGGTTGCATAGGTGATTTGCTTTTTTGGCCATTTTTGCAAAATTACTTGAAATCCTTATCATAACCCGCTTACAGCCACTGAGTTAGAAGTACTGACATGAAAATTAAACTTGTCAATCATCTGTGGAACGTGCAGGGCTCGAAAAACTCCAGCCAATCATATCCATTGCCACCGAGTTTCATTGGACAGTAAGTACGTCAATCAAACGGTCGTACTGCACTCCCCCTCCCCCCCTCCCCCGCGCCCCGCGCGCGACCCCTTCGTGCAGTACTCGTGACCCAGAGCTCGTGACCCAGAGCAAGCTCCTGTTTGTTGTTATCCTGCGGTATCTACTGGAACTAGTTAATCCACATTTGGACCTAGCAGTAGAAGACAATTTCCATGGCAGACAAGACGCCACAATCCCCACCACCACCACCACCACCAGCAAAGAGAAGGAAAACTCTTTTTCAGAGAGTAATTGATAATAAAAACGCTGAAAGAGAAAAACTGAAATCAAGAATAATCCTAGGCGCTGCTTTTGAACGTTGGCGGCAACTGAAGGACGAGAAGGGTCTAAACCGATGCTTGTGTGGCGGTTGACCTAGTTTCAAAGTTTATACCGTTTATACTCGGTAATACCGGTGTTGAGACGAGTGTAGGCTATTACTCGGTGTGAAAATGTCCACACCGCGGCAACCCTAGTGAAAACCAGGACTTCCAATACAATTATATGAAACAAACATACATTTTCTAAAAATAGTATTGATTTATGTGACCGTTTAATGTTTATAACATCTGGTGCAACCATAGCCGCGAGAACGTATTCTCAGCAGGGGGTGCTGGAAAAAAAAACCCGGCCTGCACTAGACTCGCAACTCGTCACATTGATAAAAAAGATATATAGCAGCGCAGCTCAATTACACCAGTGCATGCGCGCACAGTTGAAAATCGATCGTTGCGTTCACTTCCTTCACACCATGGTTCACATCCAGCTGCTCACAGAACAAGTTTAGCGCACCACCGCTACCCTCACACTTTTTCATATAACCTTTTTTCAGCACTAGGACATATGAGCATTAAATAAATGCTGCGTCTCAACATGCCTTGGACAGCAGCGAGGATGACTCGCTTTGCCACGGGCCGAAACAGTTCGGAGCGACCACAGCCAGAGCGAACACAGCGGGGCAGAGGAGTGTCAGGAAGTCTTTGGTGTACACATCAGTACGGCCTATTTGCACTACTGTTTAGTGGCAATGCAGTGTTTTATTCTATGCCTTTTTATTTTCGTATATTATTTCAATTAATACAATTTATTTATTCATGAAATCAAGATCTGGGCTTCAAATATTTTTTCCAAATATAGGTCGTATTACAATGGGGTTTGTGTTTATATTCGGACCAATACGGTACAGCGGATGCTCACATGACGTTAAGCATTTCCTGGTGCATAATGTGACGCTTCAGAACCTAAAATCCCGTTTCTCCCCGTTGATACGACAACACATAACCGGCGTTTTCAGAAATCTCCACTTTGGTTTTTAGAAATGATCGTTTTCTGTGATAAGACAGGGCCTCGGACAGGGGGTGTTGCAGCACCCCCAAAACCCCTACTTCCCGCGGTACTGGGTGCAATTTACAGCTGAATGTAGTGCCATGTTGTTAAACGAAAACCTACGCTAGCCTGGCTCGCTCTCGCGCATCTCTGTTCGCGCTCGTGCATGATTGCGCGTCCAGGTACTTGGAATGGGTGGAGTCAGAGTCAGCGTTGAAGGGGAGGGGGTAGGACCATTTGAGTTGTGTATTTTCAAAATCTGCTGGCGTTTCGCAAATCGCGTACCCAACCTTTAATTATTTGTAATGAGTGTATTGTATAGGTTGGGTTGCGTTTCTAGGCTTCAATTTTTCGCGTCAATGTCTCACCCGATTTGCTGCGGTTTCATCTTCCTTCAAATCTTCCATAAGAGCAGCATTTTCCAATACTCCACTAGCTATTTCGCACCGATTAGTTTTTACCTTTTAATCAATATGAATAAATTAATAAATCCATCGATCAATAGGATTTTTTTAGAACGTAAATCCCAATTAATTAATTACAGTTCTGGTATGAAGGGTTAGAGGGGATCAAATATGAAGTGGATTGACCAATGGAGTGGATCAATAATGAAATTACTTTTAATCAGAGCAGAGGTTATGCTTTGTTGAGGATGGGGCAGTATAGAGGTGACCCTTGATTTCAGTGGGTCAGAAACTGGCGTAAGAACACACCCTGAATTTATAAGGTTTTTTTTTATAGATATTTTGATATAGGCCTAGAATAATTTAGATCTAGCCTAAAGGGCGTAACTTCACGTAGCGTCGGCCCTCTTGACTTTCTAGCCTATTCATCCTCTCTACTCTTCCTATCAGGCTCTCTTTATCTGCCTGCTTTCAACGAGAGAAGAGGTCTCTCTGGAATCATCTCGAAGGTGCGGGTGTTCTTTGGTAATCGAGTTTGAGACATATTTCGTTCCAGATCATTTTACTCTCCGTTTGATTTTTATTTATAAATGAAATAGAGACTTTTTAAAGTTTATTGGTAGAGCAAACCTTACCTGCGCGAACAACCAACGATTATATTGCGAGCACTAGCCTACTCTGCTAATGTAATGTGATCTATATTTCATTTCATATCATTTAAGTGTCATTTCGATTTTTATGCGTAAATTAATGAGGGAAATTGAAGAGTTTGTTGGGAGAGCACCTTACCTGGGAGCGCGTATAGGCCTACAATTGTCGAGCACTCTTTACCGTGTTATGCTATTCCGAATTAACCTGCATGAACATAATGATTCAGTGGCAAGTCAGTAGCTTAGGCTACACTATAAACGTAATAGATAGCTTACGATTGTGATTTTCCAACCATCTTTTATTTATTTTCCATTTAAAATAGGAAGGGAGTAGAAAGCCTATCGTCTAAGCGATGACAACCATGAAAACCCCAGGACCAAGCAAGAGGTAAGATAATCAAAAGCATTTAAACGAATGTTTAGCAATTGTATTTGGGACATTGTTTTATGCCAGAAATGTAATGAGGATAATCCCCGCGGCTCCCGATCCGCATAGGCAGCCGCAGGCCCCTACGGCTCTTAGCTTGGTTTCATTCGTTTTTTGTTTGCTTTTTATATAGGGCCTAGGCCTTTCATGTCACGCAAATGCGCGTTTGACGTGAATTTTAAATTAAATGAAGTTATCATTATCGTCCCTTTTTGGGGCGATCCTTTCTCCCAACATTTTGGATAAAGATAGAACAGTCCTATTTAGGCCTATAGATATGAATATTGGCCGAGGCCCAAAAAAGTTTGGAAATGGGTTAGCAAAAGAAGGATTCCGACCTGAGATCAGATCATGTAGGCCTAACCTAATCCGATTTTACATTTGGTATCAAACCTGCCCTTTGGGTTTTTCAAAACTTTGAACTCGGTTTGGCATCGATTTGATCCAAAAATCAGGATTATCCTGATCCCATCGGAAGGGTGGATTCTGTTGGTTATCCTGAAATTTGGTGAAAATCGCTTTGACATTGAGGATTAGAAAAAAAAACTTTATTTTACCGTTATTATCAATCTAAAATAATCCACGGCCAAATATGGAGCTTTTTAAAAACTCGAACGTGGGATTTTGCTGGGGCATGTGCCCTAAAAGGGGTCTAGCAACGCCCAATATGTAGGCCTATCTATGTTTTATAAACGAATAGCCTTGCTCACACCTTACAGCCTAACGGTTTTTGACGATTGAGAATTCTTTGGCAACAAACAACGCTATGAAGGGGGAAAACATTACCTTCAACAAATTACTCACACAAACAGATACGTTTAAGAAGCAGGCTATAAAACATGTTACGATTAAAAAGATATTTTATCATAGGCTATGCAAAAAACTGTCTTTAGGCCTAAGCCTACACACCACAGGAATTACACCAACATCATCATATTGCAGCACAGCCTGAACATAGAAATTAATTAAACTCTATCCAAAACACAGGATAAAGATATCATGAACAGACTCCATCGAAATGCATTGGACGATCTATGTGACATGTGAAGAAATACACTCCTCGATGTCAAATGACTTAATTAATGACAAAGCTGAAGAAGCCCTGCAGCAATACACAATATAACAACGTAAGCTACAACCAGTAATTCCTAAATGCACATGTCTAACATATATGTAATCAGGAACTTAACCAACCTTGACAACAACCATTATAGTAATAAAGAATGATAATGGACTTATATTAAGTTAACTAACAGCTTTATATCCAACCTCTGTAACAGGAACGTAATGCTGGCAAACACAATAAGGCCGACTCCTAACTGAGCCGGTCAGCGGTCTTTGATCAAATACTATCCCCTGGTGGCCGGCGGTAAACTCTGCAATATGTATCAGTTCAGCAACATCAATTCAGTCTGGCGCATGTCAGCCAAGAAATCACGAAATCCCATTAGCCTACCTCATTAAAAACCCTCCCTCTGGCTTTGCGCTGCGCAAACTCATTCACAATATCATTAAAAGTCCAACGACTTGGTCAGCTCACCCTCAATAGCCATGAGAGAAAGCGAGGAGAGGCGTTCTTGTTTCATCTTCGTCCTTAATTTTTTATTAATCCGACCCAGGAGCGGGAATGTGAGTGAGAGCAGTGTGAGGAATAGCCGTAGAGCAACATACACATTCGGAAACAAAGATTGCAGGCCACAATCCATAACGACCCATGGTGTTACATGATTATGGGGCACTATACATCAGAGGCCCATACATCTGTCCTGTATGTTCGCGCTGCATCGTCGGAAACAGCGGCTACTGCACAGCAGACTGATGAAGCAGATAGGGCCTTTTTCGATATTAGGGATGAATAACATGTATAACCTGTGGTTCAGGGGCCCTATTAAGACGTATGATACATCAAACCCAATGCTATTTGATTGAGAGGTCCCTTTCAGATACCAAGAATGACTAACATAACCCGTATTTCTGGGCCCTATATGTAGGGTTGCCAACTTTCAGAAATTAAAATAAGGGACGCCCACCACGGGCCCGACTCCTGTGGGGCGGGGCGCCCGCAGCCGCAGCAGTGGTATGTTTTATTTTGTGCTGGTGTTTTTAGTAAAGGGTTGATCAAGAAAGGAATTAGTCATACTTAAAGCTTGAAATGCTTTATTACCACATAACATTCTTTTATAAAGTGCAGTCAATTAAATCTTGAATGAAATCTCTTTGTGTGGCGTGTGCAGCAATGAACTTTTAAAATATAAACTAAATAAACTGAGAACTTCATGTCATTTCTCATGAGCTCTGTGGAGCACCTGTTCCGGCAGTCACTCCATTTGTTGGCCATTCTGGAGAAGATCCTTTCCACACATCCAGTGGATGCTGGGATGCTCAGGATGTGTCTGGTGATAGACAACATGTTTGGCAGGTCAGCTACTCGAAAGAGAGCCACCCACCTGGCAGCCACACCTTTGGACTTCCATTCATCTTCAGCATCTTCTTTGAGCCTCTTCAGAATGGGTTTTGCTGTGGAGCATTCATCATAAAGTTCATCAATGTTGACTTTATGGATGAGGTTGAGCTTGGTGGTCACCCTCTCAATGTCAGTAAAGGTCATGGTGCCATGGTGCAGAGAGAGAGGTTGCAGTGAGAACAACCAGTAGTGTTCCGAAAAGTTGAACCATTTCTCAACATATGAGAGTGCTGTGTTGAGGAATGCAGTAAAATCTGCCCTTGCCATGTCAGCATCAAGTGGACGGAGATGCTGCATCTTCAATTTAGTTAAGTAGCCATAGAACTGTTAATCTCGTCTCTGTGTGAGCTTTTGCTTGAAGTTTTCCATGATGGAATATAACTCAACCCAGTTGGTTTCATCACTCTCCAGCTTCTTTACAACTTCCTCAAAGAGAGAGAGGATATTATTGCAGAAAAGAAGGTAAACCTCCACAATGTCTCCATCTTCCTCAGTTGAGTCCTCACTGAACTTTAACAATGCTCAAAGTTGTTTGGGACACTCCTCCCCCCAGGTTGATGAAGTACGATTTCAGTGCAATCCAGGTTTGCATTAGCCGGGTGATGGCTGGATTAAGGGAGAGCCACCTGGTTGTGACATGTTGCAGAATTTCCTGGAACTCAACATCACAAAACCTACAAAACTCTTTGAGTGATTCTCTTCTTTTGGCAGATGTGGAAAAGAAGGCATACGACATTTTCCACATCTACAGTGAGCTGGTCAAGAGCATGCTTCACTGTGTTGTGCAAAATATGGGCATGGCAGTTTCCTTGCAGCAGATCTTTTTGTTACTTCTTCAAGTTGGTGAAGACAGAGTTGTGAATTCCATAATTCACATTTGTGTTGTCTGCAGTGCACTAAATGCTGTCACATGATCCAACGATAAGCCAAATTTGTCAAGCGACTGCTCTGTGAGAGCTACAATCCCAGCAGCGGACTCATCTGCATTTTCAATGAAATCCAGCATTTTGTTGGTGACCCCGCATTCTGGACTGAAGTATTGAACAGCAAGGGGGAACATCTTCCTGTTTCCTTTATTTGATGCATCTGTCTGAATGGAAAATGGGAGGGGTTTATCTGATGTTAGGGCCTTGAGAACATCAGCCACTGCCTTTGGAGCAAGGACATCTTTAACCACCGACTCTGCCATTGTTGTCCCTATACATTTTTTTTTTTTAATTTTTGAATCCAGGAGAATCTTTTGATTCAGTTTATGTGCACAGTCAACACTGTTGTAGCTGAGGTTGTGTCTTACTGTGTGGTACACCTGTGTCACCTCAGCTGCGGTAATATAGAGAGGAGGAGTGGGATGACATATTGTTGATCAAATTGAACATTTGTCTGCTGCCTGTCTTGTCACTCGAAAAGAAGTCAGGTCATCCAAACAGTTAATCGACACTAATAATATAATTGATGTAATGATCACTGAACACTGCATTCCTCAAAAATATAAAAATTGTGACACAGAATACACAGAAAGCTCTACAAACATTTTTAATCTAGGAAATGTATGTATATTAAAGAATAAAGGTTTTCTTTTAACAAATGTATTTATTTATTTATTAACTGTTAATCCATTAGTATGATTTGTTCTTTAAATGGCCATATATAATATTTATATACTTCTGTATATTAAATAAATGGTCGGTCATTCGACTTTTAAAACTCAACATCCTAAACAATCAATCAAACCACAACAGTTTACTAAAATAGGCTCTGCCCATGCACTGCGATGTTCTGGCAAAAGCACAACCAGATAGGAAATCAATCACAACATAATGTACCCTACCGTATCAACCTCAGGAGATGATTGGGGTATGAAGAACTGTGACACTGACGCTTGGGTCTTCTGTGATCTTTCGTGTCTGCAGTGTTGCTCTCCTGTTGCATGCTGTCTGATGTCAGACAGCCCACCGTGCGCCACTGAAAACACTCGCCGACATATTTTACAACTTGCCTTGTAAACATCTCCACTGACGCTGTCCAGTCAAGGATGTGCGTCTTCCCACTCACGTCCGTACTTCTGCAAGCGTTTACGCTTTTGAGGACGTGGTGGAGTATCGGGTGTAGTGGACATTTTTAAAAGGCGCGGGTTTTGTGAGCAGCGCCGGTGTGTGGTGTCTGTCGCTAGGCAACCGTGACCACCACACGCATGCGCAGACACACAGATGACCGGAGCGGGTCTTGCGTAGATCCCGCCGCGACAATTTTGCTGACCGTAGTATTCCCTGTGTTTTGTTTTGATCATTATTGTTAGATTTAGTATTTGTGTGTGTGACAGACATGTGTATTGGACATTTATGGAAATACGGAACAAATTGCGTCCCGTATTGGTTCAATACGGGACGCAACATTTAATTGCCAAATAAGGGACGATTCCGTATTTTACGGGACGGTTGGCAACCCTACCTATATGGCATATTGCCGTTATCCATCCTTGGATAGTAGTTGGATACAACTACGAGGCTACTGCTCAGCAGATTGATGAAGCAGATAGAGGGGGGCGTGACATTTATACCCAACGTTATTGTAATGGATCGGGAGAGGACCCAAATGCAGCACACATAGGCAGGCAGATAGTTGGTAATGTCTTTTATTTACAGAAAGGAGCAGATAGGAGACAGGTAGGGCGCAGGCAGGATCCGCTGTCGGGGGCGGAAGGCGGGGTCGATCAACCGGACGGCAATGGCAGGAAGTGACATAGTAGAAGGGATTGAGGAGGAGGATTGAGGTGGAGGAGGAGGAGGAGGTGGTGGAGGAGGAGGAGGTGGAGGAGGTGGAGATACAAACCATGAAAAATTGGAGAAAGTACTACCTAGGAGAGGTAAAAAGATAAAAAGAGTAACAGTAATTCGAATGATGATTTTTTGGGTTCGGGTGAAGAAAGTCGTGGTAGCGTAAACGTAACTGTCCGTCCACACCAGAAGCGAATTGAGCGACCAAATCGCCGGAAGTCATTCACTTTCTATGGGCAAGAGCGACCAGAGCGACCAAAGCGACCAACGCTACCAGCGGCCAAAGTTGAGCGACCAGAGCGTCAAAAAGAAGTTGAAAACTTTTTAACTTTATGCAAATGACTATTATTCGCTTCAGCGACCAAACACTGACAGCCAATCGGAATTTAGACGCTCTTCGCTTGCGTGGATCCCAGGGAACATCGGCAGGCACTTTGGTTCCTACCTACCTTTATTCACTCACTGAACAAAATCTCGGCTGAAGTATTGATCGCGGCTGTAACTGGGCACCCGGTGTTGTACGAACCCACCCTTTTTCAGTTCAGAGATCGAAACGCCATAGTGGTTTGGATATCAAGTGATGATAAGCGGGAGTATTTATAGGCTACATCTAGAACGTTCGTATTTAAGCGGGAATCATTATAATTGGCTCTACATGCCACAAATCTAACCAACCAATCGCGTGTAGCATGCTTTAAACAAAACCAAAAAAGTATTTGAAATTGTCACATAAACAAACTAATCGACAAGACCAGGGATAAATGACAAGGGATATATCTCTTGTCTTTTATCCCTCTATTCCCCACTATTCACGGAGCCTGAGGTGAATAATTTTTAATTAAATAGTCTAGATAGATAGATAGTCAAGTCTTTATTAATACCAAACGACACAAATCGTCGGGAATCCATTTAGGTGGTTCGTCCCACACAGGGCAGTAGCCTAAAATACCACACAGAACAAGTCTGACTGGATAATACACACAATACATCACATTAAAACTAGACACGCGTTGATAGATAGATAGAAAGGCCTAGATAGATAGATAGATAGATAGATATGTTCCATTATTTGCCTTGCGGAGCCAACCAGTCCTGTGCACGTATGCAAATTAGCCATGTGTCCCAACGTCTATTTGTTTTGAATGCGAATGAGTGCAGATCATGATTTGCAGATCCAGATCAGTGAAACATATTTTAACTACTACAGCACGCAGGGTTTTTTGTTCTCGGTTGTAATTAGCCTACATTTTTTTTTTTATATTGGGGGGAATCACTGTCCTACTTGTTGTCGAAGCACTTTATCGAACAAGCAAAACCGTCTCGGCAATATGGCCAAGGTGTATGGGAGAGTTCACTATTTGATGTGGCTGTCTGTAGGGCCTACTAAACGCATACGGCTCCTTTAAATGCGTCTGCATAATTGAATTGTACGTCATGAGCGACTTGAGCGACCAAAGCGAACAGAAAAATTCGCAGCGAAACTTTGTGAGCGACCAGAGCGTCTTTGACGCTTTGGTCGCTCCTGGTGTGGACGTACAGTAAGACGACAGGAAGAACTGATGGTAAAACTTCAGTTTGATTCTCCATGTTCCTTTAACCCACTGAAGCTGTCTAAAGCGTTGCATGACGCTGTAGGAACTGTGTCAGTTAAACCACTAAAAGATGGAAGTTTAATTATTCATGTGTTGATTACAGACAGCAAGATCTTTTGGTTAAAATGACAACTTTGGAGGGGAATAAAGTGACGTGTGTTTTGTGGGAGAGGAAAAGACTAGCACAAGTAGTGAAAGGGGTCTCAACTGAACTGACTACGGATGATATTATGAGAAATGTAACAGGACCTAGGGTGGAAAGGATAAAGAGGTTGATGTACAGCAAAGATGGTGTTAAGAGAGTTTATCCATATTACTGTCCACGAGAGAGGAAATACTACCAACAAGAATTAGAGTAGGCTTTATGAGCTACCAAGTGCGTGCATACTGTGGCAACCCAGCCTTTGCCAATCAACTTGATGCAGAGCACCTGAGGGCCAGTGGGAAAGCAGACCTTAAGGCCACGTTTATACGTAGCAGGGTATATATAGAAACAAATATTTCCCCCCCTCCGTTTTCAAAAATAACATTGTGCACACAACATCGTTTTTTCAAAAAAGTTGTCGTTTACATCAAAACGCATAAATATGCCGTCGAGCGACATTATAACTATGCCAAACCTATGGGCGGCAGTGTAGGGAGAAGGATAAAGCCATGCAAGCCAATCAGAATCCTCAGAATCAACAACAACTAATAACACGAGCGTCTTCCTGTAACAAACAAACTGTAAACATAGGGCGCTCATATGACGTTAAGCATTTCCTGGCGCATAATGTGACGTTTCAGAACCTAAAACCCAGTTTCTACCCGTTGACACGACAACACGTAACCGGTGTTTTCAGAAATCTCCACTTTGATCGTTTTCGGTGCCAAAAACGGCGTTTTCGTGTAAATGAGAGGCCAAACCGTGTGAAAATATCTGCGTTTTCCCTTCGTGTAAACGGGGCCTAAATAGCCTGCTCCAAGGTGCATTCAGGGCTCTCTTAGCTTGGGTGTTAGGAGAGACCAGCAGTTGTGGCTGTGGTGGTTCCACCAAGCGGAACCAGGCTGTGGTCCTTGTTTTGTATTATTAGAAGTGCCTTTGTGGCTTAAGAACTTAAGAGAATTAGGCCTATGTGCTGTTTCAGGTGGTGGTTCGCTCTCCGTGCCGGGTTGCCACATTTGGTGGAGAATGCGGGCAACTTGACCGTGCTACGGACAATCATTGGGAGTGATCGACGACGCAGCCAGAAACGAGGACACGAGAGACGAGGCCGCCAGAGACGAGGCCGCGTGAGTCGAGGCCGCAAGAGACGAGGCCGCGTGAGTCGAGGCCGCCAGAGACGAGGCCGCGTGAGTCGAGGCCGCCAGAGACGAGGCCGCGTGAGTCGAGGCCGCCAGAGACGACGCCGCAAAACGAGCCACGCTGGCAGCAGAAGCCGCCACGCTACCCGCAGGACCGTCGCTCCTCCGAGAGGCCTCCCGAGGCTTCATCAAAGGGTGGAGGAGTGAGGCGACCCGGCCCTTGCCAATCAACTTGATGCAGAGCACCTGAGGGCCAGAGGGAGAGCAGACCTTAAATAGCCTGCTAAAATGTGCATTCAGGGCTCTCTTGGCTTGGGTGTGAGAAAAACCTGTGTTTCTATGTTCTTTTAAGCAAGAGATCCTTGTTTTGTATTAAAAGTGCCTTTGGCTTAAGAAATTAAGAGAATCGTGTGCTGTTTGAGGTGGCGGTTCGCTCACCGTGCCGGGTTGCCACAATACATCCCACCACTTCGATGCTTTAAATGTCACAAATTTGGGCATTAAGCAGCAATATGTAGAGGGAAAGCAAGATGTGGCAAATGTGAAGGGGAGGATCATGAATACGATAAATGTAAGGAAGGTGCCCGGGTTAACTGTGGTGATTTTGGAGGTGAGCATAGGGCTACCTATAAAGGGTGTTAGGCTCATGAACCCGCAGCAGAGGTTCAAAGAATTAAAGTGGAGGAAAAGGTTACATATGCGGAAGCAATTAAACAAGTTAATGCCTGAAAAGATATGGTGAAACAACAAGGAGTTGGCCCTGGAATACCTGTACAGAAAAAAAAAAGTTAATGTATTCGACATTTTTTGTATGTGTACACAATATTTAGTTTTTCAGGAAGACTAAATATGCTGATCAGACATAAAACCGTGCTTTGAAAGCATGAAATGAGGCAGCCAGTAGCCTTCCTCTGCCACACTGGAGGGAGCGTATGTGTGAGCCCACAGGGTACAGGATGCTTCCGTCTTTTACGCAGTGTCAAGTGCACTACATCAGTTTGTGACACGAGGTTATTAGACGATAGAAAAAGCTTCCTGAGCACAAATCTTTCAATCGCCAAATTCGGGTAAAGACTACCCGATTAGGCGAGTGTACATTTTGAGCTCCTCTAAGCAATGTTGTGCATCGCTCAAAAAATAAAATAAAATGAAAAATGAAGTAGACCTATTTCCTCATTAGCAACCTGTCGCACAAGTGCGAGTAGACTTGGATTTATCTTTGCACGTAATACATTTTAATAGCAAATTCTATCAAAACTGTCGCACTGTACAGCCCTGTTAACGGCATCTTCTGTTCCGACTATAAACATTGTGACTGCACTAACTCACCATACATAGAACAGTGGCGCCCTCTACTGTTAAAGGCCTGTATATATCACAATTGCGTTCATATATTTTTAAATCTGACTCTGAAAAAGTCAGTGCCTCACCAGCCACGAACCTCACCGCACGTCTCTGAACTCATGGAACAGAGACAGAATTAGATCTTACAATAGTATCTGATCAGATGGGGTAAGTCAGTGGGAGGTTAATGGAAGTTGTCTTGGCAGTGACCCATTATATTATTTGGTTAAGTATTAGGAATCAAAGTGGAGGATAATTGGTTTCCAAGGTGGAAAATGAGAAAGGCAAACTGGGGGCTATAAAACCTGAAGGCAAGCGGTAACGTGAAGGAAATAAGGTCAGATAATATAAACACATATGGTGTTTTCCCACGATGTAAACATAGTATTTGAGTTCCAGAAAACATGTTTTTGAAGCTGTTTCCTGGAAATAGCTTTTAGGGGGGGAAAAATCTCGGCTACTACCGCTATTCCCCTATTTCAGTCCCTTCAGCGCTGTTTCTGGTGTCTGTAGCTTTAAATGAGCTGACAGACTCATTGACAGCTCATTGACAGCTCATTGACCAATGAGCTGTCAGACTGAACCACAGCATGGAGGAGAAGGGGTTGTTGCCGTTTGCAGACTCCTGGAGCTCTATATCTGTATAATATAGGCTAACCTAACCTAATAATATTAAATATGGGTATTTATATAATATTATATCTAATATCACGTCCAAAAGCTATGTGCGCCTCGGATGATATTATGAATCATAAAGACTGCGTCTGACGTCTCTATACTTCCACAACAAGTAAGACCTTTATTAGTGGGTGATATCTCGGCCATGGTTGAGAAGAATTGGGGGAAAAGAACTTTGGCCTTGACTCTCTGAAGTCCATGAACCGCGACATGGAGGAGAAAGGGATTTCACTCCGGCAGCTGAGAGCTGCCGACTGTTGTAAATGCAGTATTATATTATCCAAGATTTTTCTTTAAGATTCTGTGACCTTTATTTTCTTAGTTACTATGCTGTTGTATGTCTAAGCCAATAGATGGCAGTGTGAGCTAAATAATGCAGTTCTCAACAACTATAGTGATGAAAGGAAAAAAGACGGTTTGGATGAAGGAATAATCAAATGGATGTGAACTGTAATAACAAATTTGAGGTATATTACATTTCCTTTGGGTAATTTTTGCTTATAAATTACCATAATCCCCCCCGGTTTTTTGTATTTACACATACTGAAAGAGATTGGTTTTCAAGGTAAACTGGTATATGGAAAACGGATAGGGTCTACTAAAAATGTGAAGAGAAAGTAAAATGTGAACTTCAAAAAAAATATTGCTTTAATGATATCGGAGTATTGTATCAACATACATTTTATAAAACATTTTTATAATCTCATAGTACAAGAACATGTTGTAGGCCTACTTGTTGATTATCTCACGTTGTTATGGCAATGAAAACGCCCTCAGCTGAGCCTACTGCCAGCCCTAACCCTAATGTTATAACACAGCTGGAAATCGTATATTTTCTGATAAAGACTAGCTAGCCTCTTTGACCATGAACCTATTAAAGTCTTTGACAGACAAAACAGCAGAAACTATGTTAGGTGCGCTCGTGCTGCATTTTTGGTTTTGTCAAACAGGAGACGCCCACCAACAAATCAGAGGTAAGAGATTCCTGCAGGAAGGTTGCGTTCGATTTCACTAGCACGTTTGAGCCTGTTCATTGGTGTGCACAGCATCGATCCTCTCATTGCTTGTGTAAAAAAATATAGGCCTATAGAAGATTTGAGGACGAAACGATAGGGTGGGCTAGTTTCGGGTTGGCTGAGCATAGGCGCTTCGGTGAGGCTGTGATGAAGTTCACTGTTTATTGGACCTTGTCTAGACAGTTACGAACATCCCTGACCATAGTTCATCGCGTTTGTAGCCTACACTCAGACGTGAAATCATTATTGCATGTGGGGGTCTTCATTCATAAAAAAATAAAAACATTCGGGAGTATGCAAATTATTCTATAGAGGTCTAGACTCCATGCGCATCCCCGCCTTCTCCAGTGAACCAAGAACGGACGAACGGGGGATTTTTACCCCTCGGTTTTACACAGGAAACTCGAGATAAAACGGTGAAATCGCCAGGCGTGAAATGAATTGCCCACCCCATAGAGGCAGGGCCACCTCGGATGCCCAGCTAAGTGTCTCACCTTTTGCTTCATAGAGATTAGACCGAACCTTTACTAAATAAAGTGAGTTAAAAGCGATCCTGATTCAGTCACCTTTTCAAAAGAACATGACACAACCACACCCACACCCACACACTAGAATAATTCGAGAAGTGTCTTGAATTAAGTTAAGAGTCAAGTTAAAATATTGTTTACCTCCGAAGTGCTGTTCCTCTGCCTCACCAGGGTCGGTAAAGACTGATTATTTCCCGTTGTATGTAATCCTCATTTTAGATAGGTAGAGAAGCTTCAGCCCAAGCCCGTGCATTAAGGCGGCCTTGGTCTTTAGGGCTCGTTCTGTCACTGCGGGTTTCGGTTAAGTCCGCATTTGTTATGACAAGACACTTCATGCCAACAGGTGTGTGTGTGTGTGTGATTAGCTGGTATAGCCCGTTTGGTACAGCCAGGGAAGGAATGATTTCCCTCTCTCTCTATTTACCTTCCTGTTTCACCTCCTGTTTCAATATAATCACACCCACAACTGGTGGCATGACCTGAGCCTTTTTTAAAGTGTTAATGGTCGGGTCATTTTCGGCATCAATAAAGCCATCTCCCCTCTCAGAGAAGCTGCTAGGTCAAAAATGTTCACCTTGAATTCATTGCATATTTCGGCTTTTACCCGGGAGAGTAGACAGACGTCATAATATGCCAAACATATTGCTGGCAGGGCCAGTTTCAACCCCTACAAATAAACTGCGGTCAAGCCAGCCGACTCATTAAGATCGGCGGTCAAGCCAGCCGACTCAGTTTTTTGCCGTATTGTATATACTAGCCATTACGGACGGTAATAGCGTCTCAGAACTAGTTTCAAATAAAAGCATTCGTCGGGTACATACAAAAAGACAGTCAATAAAAGCACATACTATCAAAGGAAGTTTACGGCCGTTGTGGTATTTACTTTCAAAATAAAAGCCAACCAAAGTTTCCAATATGAGACATATTACGTATGATTTTGGATTCAATTTAAAAGAAAATGCCCTGTTATTTCAGGCTCATTTCACATCAGAGTTATAGTTCAAGACCCCATGGGGTCACACAAGAAGTTCAGAACATTCTGATGTGGAGTTTCAAAATAAAAGCCAACCAAAGTTTCAAAGTTGAAATAACAGGGCATTTTCTTTTAAATTGAATCCAAAATCATACGTAATATGTCTCATATTTTGTGGGATTTTATTTTGAAACTACGCATCAGAATGTCCTGAAAAATCTTGGGTGAACCCTGTGGGGTCTTGAACTATCGCCCTGCAGTGAGCCTGGAATAACAGGGCATTTTCTTTTAAATCGTATCCAAAATCATATGTGATACGTCTCATATTGGAATGTTTGGTGGGCTTTTATTTTGAAATTAAATACCACAACGGCCGTACACTTCCTTTGATAGTATTTGCTTTTATTGACTGTCTTTTTGTATGTACCCGACGAATGCTTTTATTTGAAACTAGTTCTGAGACGCTGTTACCGTAATGGCTAGTATATACAGGTACGGCAAAAAACTGAGTCGGCTGGCTTGACCGCCGATCTTGATGAGTCGGCTGGCTTGACCGCAGTACAAATAAACCCCTACAACTTAAAAACGGTTCATACAGTTTGCCGTAATATGCTGGGACACACACAATTCTTGTAGAGGATTAATAAGGAACATCAATCTTGAATTACGAAAGATTGCTTTGTGTCTCAGGTTCCCCAACCTGTCGAAGACATGCTACATGAACGCGGTCCTGCAGAGCCTGTTGAGCCTAAGGCCGATATATGCTCTGTTTTAGACGTAACGCGTAAGCACGTAAGATACATAACTCCCCCTTGCGCGGTAAAATATCCCCCCTGAAGGCCGATTTAGGGTCGTTTTAGACGCAGAGACGTAAGCACGTAATTTACACAAGGGACTTGTTTTAGACACGTTTTGATTTACGGTTCCTTTAAGGTTCCTTAAGGATTGCGCGTGTTGCAAGGGGATTCTCCGCCAGAACAGTAGGGGGAGCAACGAACGAATCTGTGGGCGTGGAAGTGGAAATCGCTGGCTTGTTTATATTTATGCACTTCCAGTATTTTCGACGAGAGTAGCAGTAGCTAAGTTTAGGTTAGCGGTCTTTTTCCACACTCTGAACGATGTTAAGGTTGAGTCGAAGACAGTTGAGGGAGACTCCTGAAAGGATGTGGTTAGCTGGCCAATCACAGTCTTTGCGAGCTGCGTGGGGCCGTAGTGTTTTAGTCGCATAGTCAGGAATTTTGGGCGACGCACTTAAGCACGTAAAGGCCGATATATGCTCTGTTTTAGACGTAACGCGTAAGCACGTAAGATACATAACCCCTCCTTGCTCGGTAAAATATCCCCCCTGAAGGCCGATTTAGGGTCGTTTTAGACGCAGAGACGTAAGCACGTAATTTACACAAGGGACTTGTTTTAGACAAGTTTTGATTTACGGTTCCTTTAAGGTTCCTTAAGGATTGCGCGTGTTGCAAGGGGATTCTCCGCCAGAACAGTAGGGGGAGCAACGAACGAATCTGTGGGCGTGGAAGTGGAAATCGCTGGCTTGTTTATATTTATGCACTTCCAGTATTTTCGACGAGAGTAGCAGTAGCTAAGTTTAGGTTAGCGGTCTTTTTCCACACTCTGAACGATGTTAAGGTTGTTTCGAAGACAGTTGAGGGAGCTGGAGCTGATAAGCATTGAAAAGCAAAGGATGTGGTTAGCTGGCCAATCACAGTCTTTGCGAGCTGCGTAGGGCCGTAGTGTTTTAGTCGCATAGTCGGGAATTTTGGGCGACGCACTTAAGCACGTAAGGGGGGATATTTTACCGTGCAAGGGGGGGTTATGTATCTTACGTGCTTACGCGTTACGTCTAAAACAGAGCATATATCGGCCTTTATGTGCTTAAGTGCGTCGCCCAAAATTCCTGACTATGCGACTAAAACACTACGGCCCTACGCAGCTCGCAAAGACTGTGATTGGCCAGCTAACCACATCCTTTCAGGAGTCTCCCTCAACTGTCTTCGACTCAACCTTAACATCGTTCAGAGTGTGGAAAAAGACCGCTAACCTATACTTAGCTACTGCTACTCTCGTTGAAAATACTGGAAGTGCATAAATATAAACAAGCCAGCGATTTCCACTTCCACGCCCACAGATTTGTTCGTTGCTCCCCCTACTGTTCTGGCGGAGAATCCCCTTGCAACACGCGCAATCCTTAAGGAACCTTAAAGGAACCGTAAATCAAAACTTGTCTAAAACAAGTCCCTTGTGTAAATTACGTGCTTACGTCTCTGCGTCTAAAACGACCCTAAATCGGCCTTTAACCTCTTCATGGTCCGTGACCTCCAACACAAGTCCTTGAGCTTGGTTCCTTCAGGCCACCTGATCAGGTACGGATTCCACACACACACAAACACCACACCAGTGATGCCAGTAACGCGTTAATTAGTAACGCGTTACTGGCCTCGGACCACTTTTTTCAGTTACGAGTAATCTAAAGCATTACTATTTCCAAACCAGTAATCAGATTAAAGTTACTCATCAAAGACACTGTGCGTTACAATTTTTTTACCGGATCGCCGATTTGATTGGGAGCGATGGAGTGGTGTGTGTGTGTGTGTGTGTGTCTGTCTGTCTGTCTGCCTGTTTGTGTGAGAGTGCGTGTGAAGCGTATGTCTCTGTTACGGTTGCGGACCGACGCCCCGCCCTCATGGGTAAAACCCTCCGTTTGTCGATGGCCATGCAAATTACCATGTGTTTTTCCATGCATGTGATTTGTTTACATTTATGTTAGTTTTGATGTGCCTTTCCCCGGACGTGATTGGTTGCTGCATCAGCCCAGGTAAGCGGAGGATCCAGGAAGACAAAAAGAAGAAATTGTTGAGGGGGGGGGGGGCAAAAAGTTAGTTTTGGCAAAACCGGTTGTAATTTTTTATTTTGAGGCGGCAGGGGGTGTTTTCGCAGCTAAACGTAAATATTAAAGTAATCTAACATAGTTACTTTTAAAATCAAGCAATCAGTAAGTAACTTACTATTTTAAGGAGTAACTAGTAATTGCTTTGAGAGACTGGTAAAGGCCCACCTAACATCCACCCTCCCCACTATGGATCCATACCAATTTGCCTACCGCCCCAAGCGCTCCACTGATGACGCCATAGCAACAGCACTCCACCTCTGCCTGGCTCATCTGGAGAACAAAAACAGTCACGCGCGGATGCTGTTCATAGACTTCAGCTCTGCGTTCAACACCGTCATCCCCCAACATCTGGTGGACAAGCTGAGTACAATAGGCATCAGCACTTCACTGTGCAACTGGCTGCTGGACTTTCTTACAAACAGAACGCAGACAGTCAGAGTCGGAAACAACTCCTCAGCGACCACCATCATAAACACGGGGGTGCCGCAAGGATGTGTGCTATCCCCCCTGCTGTTCACGCTGATGACCCACGACTGCTGTGCCAAATTTGAAACGAATCACATCACCCTCACCTCCCACTCTTGTGAAGCGACCTTGAGTATCCTGAAAGGCGCAATATAAAATCAATTTTTATTATTTATTATTATTATTATTATTATTATCCATAAAGTAGCATGCCATGGGACCTTTAATGGCCAGGTCATTTTCGGCTTTCAATACAGCCATCTCCCCTCTCAGAGAAGCTGCTAGGTCTGACATTTTCTCCTCGAGTTAATTGCATATTTCGGCTTTTTACCCGGGAGAGCGATGAGTAGACAGACCGACGGAATTATGAGTTTCCACTTGAGTTCTTCAAGAGCTCATGTCATAGCCCCAGGCGTGGGTGTGATTAGCTGGTGCAAGCCTTTTGGCACAGGGAAGGAATGATTTTCATAGTGACACAAGTGGACGCGTCCACCCAGATATATGAAGGATAGATGAGCAACATTTGCTACAGTCACAAGGTGTAGGCTGGTAGACTGATCTATCCAGTGTACATCTAGGTGGACACACCCGCTTGTGATGTCACTATGGAAATGGAAATTATTTCCATGTCATTATGGAAATAATTCCTTCCCTGTTCCAAACGGCTTGTACCAGCCCACACCTGGTGGCATTACATAAGCCCTTTTTAAAGTGTCAATGGCCGGGTCATTTTCGTCTTTCAATACAGCCATCTCCCCTCTCAGAGAAGCAGCTAGGTCGGAAATGTTCTCCTCAAACTTATTGCATATTTGAGCTTATACCCGGGAGAGCTCAGAGTACACAGACAGACAGACCGACAGACTTCATAATAGGCCAAACATATTGCTGGCAGGGCCAGTTTCAACCCCTGCAAATAAACCCCTGCAACTTGAAAATGGTTCATACAGTTTACTGTAATATGCTGTGACACCCAAAATTCCGAGGATTAATAAGGAACATCAATCTTGTATGACGAAAGATTCCTTCCGGCATCTTGTGTTTGTATCTCAGGTTCCCCAACCTGTCGAAGACATGCTAAATGAACGCTGTCCTGCAGAGCCTGTTGAGCCTTAACCTCTTTCATGACCTCCAACAAAAGTCCTTGAGCTTGATTCCTTCAGACCACCTGATCAGGTACGGATACCTCCACCAAACACACACATAAACACACACATGCATGCACACAAATGTACAAATAAACAAGTTTATGCACAGACAGGCATAAACACTCACAAACAATATTAAACATGATTTTTTTGGTATTTACTTTGTTTTTTACAGTATATTATAATTTTCACAGAACAGGACATACAGATAAAGGACCTCCCATATTGACAATAAGAAATAAGAAAAAATAAATAGTTGGCCCATTGCCAACATACCATTTTTATTTAAAAAAAATCAACCTTATGATTATACATTTTTCATTTATATTCAGGTTCATTATCTCCCTAATTTTTCTATTCTACGTCTCCAGATATTTTATGGCAGTCAGTGAGTCCCATTATCAGAATCAGAATCAGAATCTCTTTATTGTCATTGCACAAAGTGCAACGAAATTGGGGTAGAGGCTCTCAAAATAAGTGCTTTTTAAAACAAAAACTAAATGAGAAAATGGTTATTTTTTAAAAAATAAATATAGAATGTTAAAGAACTCAAACAAATACATATAAACTTTTAAATGTCAGCCAATTTTAAAGGTCAAATTGGTATGATAATGCAATAATTTATAATTCTGCATTATTTAGAGAAATAACAGCTCTGGGGTAGAAACTGTTTTTAAGCCTATTTGTTCTTGATCTGATTGCCCTGTAGCGCCTCCCAGAGGGCAACAGTTCAAACAGGTTATGGCCTGGGTGGGATGAGTCTCTCAGGATGCTATGAGCTCTCCTGAGGCAGTGTCTATTGTAGACATCCTCAAGAGAGAGAAGAGGACATCCAATGACTTGTTGTGCCGTTTTTATGACCCTCTGGAGCGCTTTCCTCTCAGCTGCAGTGCAACTGGCAAACCACAGCGAGATGCCGTAGCTTAGGACAGTCTCAATGGTGCAGCGATAAAAGGTCATCAGCATTTTCTCCTGAAGATTGTTCTCCCTGAGGATCCTTAGGAAATACAGTCTCTTCTTTGCCTTTTTCATAAGCGCCTTGGTATTTATTGTCCAGGTCAGGTCCTGCTGAATGTGCATGCCCAGGAACCTGAATTCCGAGACTCTCCACGCTCTCCCCGTTCATATTGATGGGCTGAATGTCCGGCTTATTCCTCCTATGATCAATGATCAGCTCTTTGGTCTTTGAGGTGTTGAGGATGAGGTTGTTCTCCGCACACCATGTAGACAGTCTTTGGATCTCCTCCCTATATGCAGTCTCATCCCCACCTGAGATGAGCCCCACCACTGTTGTATCATCCGCAAACCTAATGATGGTATTGCTGGGGTGGCTGGGGATGCAGTCATTGGTGTAGAGAGTGTATAGTAGGGGGCTCAGCACGCAGCCCTGTGGGGAGCCGGTGCTGATGCTAAGTGCAGAAGAAAGATGGGCACCTACTCTAACTCTCTGGGAGCGCTCTGTCAGAAAGTCTTTGATCCAATAACAGATTGGTTGTGAAAGACCCAAGTCCATTAGTTTGGTGAGAAGTCTGTTTGGTATGATGATATTGAAAGCAGAGCTGAAGTCTATGAAGAGCAGCCTGGCGTAGCTCCCCTGATGTTCCACGTGTTGCAGCGTGGTGTGGAGCGCGGTGGCTATGGCGTCCTCTGTAGACCTGTTTGCTCTGTATGCGAACTGGTTGGGGTCAGAAGTAATTGGCAGGCTCTTTGTGATGTGGCTCTGGACATGTTTCTCGAAACATTTCATGATGACTGGTGTAAGGGCCACCGGCCGGTAGTCGTTGAGGCTGCTGACAGTAGTCTTTTTAGTAGAGGAATGATTGTGGAGGACTTCAGGCAAGGTGGGATCTTGCACTGGGACAGGGACTGGTTGAATATATCAGTGAAGACATCAGCCAGTTGGTCAGCGCAGTCTCTCAGCACTCTCCCCGTCACACCATCCGGTCCAGCAGCTTTCCTAGGATTCACTGCCCGTAGTGTGCGCCTCACCTCATGTGCCTGCACTGTGAAGATGTCGTTGCTGGGGGCTGGTGGATGTGATGGAGCCACCTCCAATGTCTCAGCCTCGAAGCGGGCAAAGAAGCAGTTTTAGTTCCTCAGATAGCATCACCGTTGGTTACTGTAAGTTTGCTTCCCTTTAGTTTGTGATGTGTTGACCCCCTGCCACACCTGCCGTGAGTTGTTGCTGCTGAAGTGGTCCTCTTATATGTTGTCTTGGCCTCCCTGATGCCTCTCTTCAGGCAGGTTCTGGCAGCGCTGTAATGTACCACATCTCCAGACCTGAAGGCGGTGTCCCACTCCTTCAGCAGGGTCTGGGCATCTTTTGTCATCCAGTGTTTTTGGTTTTGATACACCCGGATGCGCCTGTCCACAGTGACAGTGTCAACACAGGTGTACTCTTCCAAGTCCTGATTTTTTAAAATGGCCCAGTTGGTATTTCCAAAACAGTCCTGCAGCTGCTGTCGGCATCATCAGGCCAGGTTTTAACAGTCCTTGTTACTGGGGGGGCTTTTTTCCTAATTGTGGGGTATGATGGAATCAGAAGCAGGGACATGTGATCAGATGTTCCCAGGTGAGGTAGCTGTTTAGTAACAATGCTTGATATTTGAGTAGGCTTTGTCCAGAGTGTTTCCTCCCCTGGTAGCACAGTTTATGTGCTGATTTGGGAAGCACTACTTTCAGATCAGCATGATTAAAGTCGCCTGCTATGAGATGCACTGCCTCTGGATGAGTGTTTTGCTGAAGGCTATTGGCGTCGTACAGCTGACTGAGGGCGGAGTTAGCATTTGCATTCGGTGCTATGTAAACAATTGTAACCATGACAACAGTAAACTCCCGTGGAAGATACTTGGGCCTGCATTTGATGGTCAAATACTCCAAGTCAGGGGAGCAATGGCCATCGATTGTAGTAACGTTGGTGCACCAATGGTTGTTCACATAAATGCATAAACCCCCTCCTCTGTTCTTACCGGAGTGAACCTGTTATTTCGATAGCCGTGTCCGGTATGGATGAGTGAAGCCAGGTCTCCGTTATCAGCAGAATGCAACAGTCCTGGATTATTTTGTTTGCTGCAATCTGTAGTGTTAGTTCATCCATTTTATTTGCGATTGATCTGGCATTAGAGAGGAAGATGCTGGGAAGCGGCAGTGTGTGTTGTCGTCATTTTAGCCGCAAGAGAACGCCAGCCGGCAGCCTCTTTTTTGCCTTCTCTCTCTACGCCGCCTCCGCTTCCTACTTGCAGGGATAACAATCCAAGGAGCGCCCGGCGTCCTTGCGACACATTCCGGTATGCCGTTGGAGTGAATAAAGTCCTTATTTACGGCCTGTTCGGCCCGAAATCCAATGCTGATTAGATCCTGACGACTGTACACAGGATTTGCCCAGCTGACGTTACAATTGAAAAAATGAGGGCAATGAAACAAACAAAATGTTAATTCTGACAAACTTGAAGAAGAAGGTGGCTGAACGCGAACCAGAATTCAAGGACAACAAGCCCAAAGTGAGCATTCTTCATTTCATCGACAAACCTTCATCAACAACCAACTTTTACCGATATTTGTCTTGCTTATGTTGAATGAATGTAATGTTTGTGGATGCTAATGTGTCTTGTATTTTGTTTCTTATAAAGAGTGCTTCCGTATTCCTCTTCTGTGTTCTGAAGCACTTGGGGTTTCCAGTATCTAAACACTGTGACTTCACCCTACAAAGGTAGAAGTAAGAGAAATCTTTGGCGTCCGCCTCTGGTGACTTAACATGTCTTCATCTGCTGTACTCATCAAAGAGGACAAACCGTATTTGTATTCCCTTACTGTACCGACAGCGATATATTGTTTCACCTTCTTCTGACAAGTACTTATTGTTAGTTGCTTTGGATAAAAACTAAATGCCCGATGTAAATGTAAATGTATTCATGTCGCAATTATTGACATTTATATAAAAAGAGTACTTTTATATCATACTATACTATTCCCCCGTTTCCAGCGAGCGGTGCGGTTAGATGCGGTGCAGTTAGTTGCGGCTTGCGTTTCCCGCCGACAATACCCTTATGATGGGCGGGGTTTAAGCCGGATGGCGATAGCAGCGGCAGCTACGTAAGCATTGTGACATCATAGCAGCGCGACACAGTGTAGCCTGCTAATAAATTCAATGAAAAAGAAGAACGCAACGCATTAAACAAAGAGCAACAATGGAGGCTGTCCAAAAAGGAGTGCTTTTCATTTTCATCAATCAACAAAGCTTTCGCCGTTGTCCAGAAATACCTTGCATGTTTGTTTGTTTTCATCCCCCTGTCGCACAGAAGTGCCGATTCTGTCGACGGCGTGTGTAGCGCCACCTTTTCGACCGCTTATGCCGCATTTCCACTGCAGGTTGCGGTACGGTTCGGTTCGCCTCAGTCCGGTAGGGAGGGGGCGGTATAGCCCAGCTCAGTTCCGAGGTTGCGTTTCCACCGCCCTCAGTACCCTTTATGGTAGGCCGGATGTCGATCGCCGCGGCAGCCACATAAACATCGTGACATCATAGCAGCGCGACACAGTGTAGCCTGCTCAATAAAAACAATGGAAAAGTTGAAAGCGACACATTAAACCAAGAGCTACAATGGAAGTCGTCCAGCAACAGTTCCTGGCCTTTTTGCTTTTCATATGGCAGTTAATCAACTGTACTGAGACGCCCTTTCAGGCGTCTCAGTACCCCAACGGAGGAGTACTGAAGACGTGGGCCAAACGAGTACGGCTCAGTCCAGGTCACGCCCACTTTTGGCGGTGGAAACACAATCCGTACCGCACCTTTGCGAACCGAACCGTACCGCACCCTCCAGTGGAAACGCGGCAGTACCCCAACAGCACCCCAACGGAGGAGTACCGAAAATAGTGTGACGACTCCTACGGGGGTCGCGCCGGGTATTCTGGGGATCCGAGATGCCGGTTGGGGAAAAGGGGTTTTATTGCCTTTTGTCAACCTGTTATTAGGTTAAGTGGGGTTAAACGGGTTTGGGGTCTTTATTGTTTGTGTGTTGTTTGTTGTGTCTAGTGTTGCCACCACCGTTAATGAGACTTGCATGTCTGTTGGTTGGGTGTGCGGTGCGCTGTGTGTTGTGGGTGTGTGTTAAAATAAAGGCAGCTCTCGTTGTCGTGCAGTGTATGGGGCACGAGAGTTGCATCACCGCTTAACCTGGGCTCCCGTCTCGTCCTTCCCGCACTGCTCGCCACATTGGTGTCAGAGGTGGAATGTGGCCTGCGCAAGCGCAGAGGGACTTGAGCTTCACGGTCGAGCCCATGGACAATGACGCACCCTGCGCTATGGGAGCGCAGCGCCCCCCTATGGCCACGACCGGAAGTGATAAACAGTACGTATTTTGTGTCGCTGAGGCATAGGCGACAGTAAAAAAAAGACAGAATAAAATAAATCAATACCAAAAACACATTGTTAGAAGGAATTGTTTTGGTTGGTGTATCCAGGCCGTATATGGCAAGTCATTCCAGACCTGTCTTACATATCAAATGCTGCTTTTCCACTTTGCTGGGACCTCTCTTCGCAGCAGCTGACCTATGACTCAACGTGTGTGTGTGTGTGTGTGTGTGTGTGTGTGTGTGTGTGTGTGTGTGTGTGTGTGTGTGTGTGTGTGTGTGTGTGTGTGTGTGTGTGTGTGTGTGTGTGTGTGTGTGTGTGTGTGTGTGTGTGTGTGCGTGCGTGCGTGTGTGTTCGCTCTAGGATTTTGGATCGGCGCTGCGTCGCTTCAGCTTCTCTGGGTTGTTCGACGCCATGTGCGAGAAGTCCCGGAAGATGTCTTGGTACGTCGCGTCCCCTGCGGACCTCAGGAGAGGGAGAGGAGAGGATGAGGAGGGGAGGGTGGGAGTGAGCGCTCATGTCTCAACATTAAAGGTGAAATATTATCCCACCAGGTGTGAGTTTGAATTGTGATTAGCCGTTACAAGCTGTTTTGCCTCTTCTGACATCGCAAGTGGGCGTGTCCACCTGGATGTGTGCTGGAAAGATCAGTCTACCAGCCACTGTAGCAAGCGTTGCTCATCTATCCGCCATGCTTCTAGGTCAGGGATGGGCAACAGTTTTAGTCCAAGGGCCACAGTTACTTTGGCAAAGTCAGCGGAGGGCCATTAGACGATTGCAATTAAACATAGTGACACGATTAAATGGTACAAATTAATTCAATGCAAATTATGTATCAGGCTACTTTACAGTTGCCTCGACTTTGCCCGTCTATTTCAAGGCCTGACATTTATTTTTTGCTAGGCCTATCTGATCTCGGCTACTCTAAGGTTACAATAACTGGAATTTGCTTTCAAGGATTCATTTACTACACAACACTGCATATTGTTCAACTGTCTCTCATACCAGCTGTAGCTCTCCAAGATAGATGACTATTAACAAAACTGCAAATGTATGTCTGCAGGATACATTAACATACAGACTTAAGGCAATCTAATTGAGGGTTTAGGGAGACCTTCATCACTGAATGAAAAATACATCCAGCTGATTTCAGTAGTGATTATTATTTTTTTGTCATTTTTTCAACTTTATCACACTTATGTTAGCTTGAGAGATATAAAAGAGCAACGTGGAAGTCAACTTTTCTCTTATTTGCTGCACTAATTTTGACAAACTGTTTATGTCGTAGGCCAGTGCCACAATGATTGACAGCTGGCCCACCCTATCAGAAGTGTCCGGCATTAACTTGAAATTAAAGGAATGAAAGGAGCTGAGCTCCTGCCGGACTCCGGCGCAGGACTTTAGCTCCGGCACCGGAGTCCGGCAGGTCCTCACAGGGTCTCCTCCATGTCGCAGATCAGTCTCGACTTCAGGGAGTCAAACCCAGCGATACCTTTTCAGTTTAACAAATTGGGTTGTTGGTTTTCAATTTAGTTGATACTGAAGACAACTGGCATATGCCACGTCAGCTGCATTTCTCTTCCACCATCTGCTATGTGAGTGACAGTATGTTGCATTTGGTTCAAAAGGATTTTATCATTTTTTTGGTTTTACAGGGATAAGAGGTTAAAAACACTTAACGTTCGCTATAATATATATTATATATATATTCCTGAGATCACGTTATGGCGAAAATCATATTATTATTAGCACTTTGTTTTGACAAAAAAACATGCTGCCTATTTTTTGTTGTAATTACAGTGTATGCAGAAACAGCCACATTCATGCAGTGCAATGTTTTACTTTTATTTTTTCAAAGTTCAACTGACCATTGTGTCCTCAATATCAATATTTCATTCAGTTGTGTCGTTTTTCCTGTAATACAATACAAATACAACAATTGGAACAGTAAGTTACAATGGTCAACGTCACTCTGACCTCTGACTACTACGTGGAGGAGGAGGTCTTGTGGTAAAGGTGTTAAAAGAAAAGGTCTCTTTAGCAGCGAACGTATGAAATCCACTGGAACAAATAAAAGACGCTTCCTTTGGGTTCAGCCTTTGATCCAGATCACAGAAAGCAACTCTGTCATGCAAGTAGGCCTAATATCCAACATCATATACCTAGTTTTGTTTATTTTACGAAACAAAAACAAATATTGAAGAAAATATTTCGATAGAACTGCCTTTACAGAAATATGAAATGTGATCTAATAAATATGTTTCATCTTTATTAAAGTGGTAAAAACGTATTTATAACCATTCAAAAGAATAAAGATTATTAGAAAATAATGTCTAATTGTTTCTAGTCCAACAGACACGCACACAAACACAAACATTCCCTGCGTGAAAAGAAAATAAGCCTACGTTCAAAAACTAATCTGCGCATGTCCATGACATTCATACTGAAACTGAAACAATTCTTGTGTGTCGTTTACGGAAACATCTTTGAGTGAAACTACCTCGTGTCCATTACATGTGAACTAAGTTGTTTAGATGCAGTAGACTACGCTAACTGCTGTAACCTGCTCTCTCTTTTTTACTCACTTTCTTGAAGAAAGAAATTTTAGCTTGACCTGAAACTGCGCAAACCTCTTCATTTCTTCGGCTGGAGATGTCCGGTACAACAGATAAACGACGATAGGAAAGAATAATATTGAGAAAAAAATATTCAATATGGAGTCAGGTAGGTGGACTTATCTTCAGAAGCTCAGTAACTAAATGAATCGTACATTATTGCTGACATGAACATTTAGACAAGGTCCCGTTGGTTGGGGGCTATTTCTTTCCACCCATAGATATAGGCCTATTGCCTCCTAACCTTAACCTTAGTGGAAAAGGTCATCAGGGGCCTCTACGGGTTGTCAAATCTCCTAACCATTATGCCTCCTTTCCCCTTTGTGGAAATCGCCATCGGGTCAAGGAGAGATGAAAATGTGCACTTCTTTCGAAGACAGGAAAATGCACCAATTTTTAAAATGAATTCGATTACACTTTTCCTAACCGACGTCATTGCGTGACGGCGAGTATTGCTGACCTCTAGCGTTCCTAGAGTGATACTATATCTTTCCGAAGATGGAGAAAAACAAGCGCTCTTTCAATCCATGCGCGGGTCAAGGAGATGAAAATGTGCTTCCTTTCAAGGAAAATACAGCATTGTTTAAAATTGCCCCTATAGGCTACTATAGGGGGCTCATATATATTTTTATCATTACCACAAACACATGTCTGTCATAAAAACGTGTGTGTGTGTGTGTGGGGGGGGGGGGGGGGGGGGGTGTATGTAGAATTCTAGAGATACTAGGCTATTCATACTAGGCTCTGTATTCTGCCGACCACTCTAGAACTTGTTCGTCGTTGTTCTGTCAAAGGCAAATTTATTTTTATAGCACAGTATCAGACTCAGTAGTAATTCAAAGTGTTTTAAAACACACACACACATATATATATATATATATATATATATATATATATATATATATATATATATATATATATATATATATATATATATATATATATATATATATAAATAGTGGCGGCTGGTGGTTTTTAAAGTGAGGGAGGAAGGACTGCGCGCTTGGTTGCCATTGGCCTGCTTGCAATGTTGGTGTATGGTGGCATAAGAATGTGAGACTCAAGTTGTTTCAGGGTGTTTTGGTGAACTACAAAATAGCAGGGAGGGAGTTATGTGAACACAATTTATACAAAGCCACCAGTGGCATCACTGTAATTTGAGAAGGAAAGGATGCAAAGCATATTAGTCAAATCAGGCCTACTGTTGATTTGTAAAAGTAAATAAAACAATCTGAGCCTATTATTGCCCTCACTGACTGAAGTTATTTAGCTATGTTTATTTTCAGTTACAATTGCTTGTAATGCTACCAGTAAGTCATGCGTACCTAGCAAACCATGTAGCACTCACAACACTGACGTTGCCATTACTTCTGGTGACCTTGATTTTGGGAAGTGGTCTACCTCTTTCTTTGGTCGCTAACTTAGCACTGTATCTGAATGAATGGAATGCTTTTTGTAAGACGTTAACAATGTCCTCCGTTTCCAATGTTTCCATTGTGCATTTAGGATCTCGCTATCGCAGATTTCACTTGCTCTGCGTCTCTCAGACTGAGCACCGCGGCAATGCAGTCAGAACGAGTTTGTTATTGACAGCGTTGCCAGATTGGGCAGATTTCCCGCCCAATGATCATTTTTCCAGCCTAACATGGTTAAAAGTAGCCCAATTGGGTGGGAAATCAGACCAATCTGGCAACACTGCTCAACATCCAGGGATCCTGCTTATTGGTTCATAGCGCAGACGGATAGATTTTTGCGCGAATCAGACCCCTTAAGGTCCCACCCACTCAGAGGAGGATTTTCCTCCTCTCTCCCATTGAAACCCATGTTATCCACCGGCCGCCAGTACTTTCGGTAAAATGAATGGGAGTGAACGGCAGCGGAGGGAGGACCTTCCTCCCTGAAGTAATTGTCAATAGGCGATAGGGGGTGCTAATGTCCCTTTACCCAGGGAAACTAACATTATATATTCAAAGGCAATAAAGTAGTCATATTTAAGGGCATTAATTCATTACAATAGTCTGGGCAATCTAAATTTTTTATTCTCAACAATGTTAGGGAGGATGTTCCTCCCTCTCCTCAATGGAGAAGCCTCCACACACACACATATATATATATATATATATATATATATATATATATATATATATATATATATATATATATATATATATATATATATATATATATATATATACACATATACATATATATATATACATATACACATACATATATATATATATATATATATATATATATATAGTGGCAACCCTGATCGTCGGCGGCTGAGATTCCCGAAGGAGACGGACCAAATAGGGTGTGGGTCAACGGTTTTTATTGCGTATAACCACTTAAAAAAGGTAAAACAAAAGACAACGAAAGTTCTTCCACTTATGGGGTAAAAAGGGTGAGGTATCTCCAGGTCTGGTCCGTCGGTGAGGTCAGCATGGCTCCCGCTCCCGGCTTCTCCCGCGACTGTCGCTCCCTCTCAGCACGAGCCACATGGCTGAGAGAGCCCCGAATGAGTGGAGAAGCGGCTATTTAAGCTGCTTCTCCACCGGTTCCTCAGGTGCTCCTCATCTTCTTAATTGGCAACGGCCGGGTTGCCACACTCCTCCACCCTTTGTTGGAGCCTCGGGTGGCCTTTCGGAGCTGGGGCGGTCCGGCGCGTAGCATGGCTAATTCTGCTGCCGGCGTCTCTTGCGGCAGCGGCGTCTCTTGTGGCGGCGGCGTCTCTTGTGGCGGCGGCGTCTCTTGTGGCGGCGGCGTCTCTTGTGGCGGCGGCGTCTCTTGCGGCAGCGGTGGCGGCGTCTCTTGCGGCAGCGGTGATGGCGTCTCTTGCTGCGGCGTCGCCGTCTCTTGCTGCGGCAGCGGCGGCTCTTGCGGCAGCGGCGGCTCTTGCGGCAGCGGCGGCTCTTGCGGCAGCGGCGGCTCTTGCGGCAGCGGCGGCTCTTGCGGCAGCGGCGGCTCTTGCGGCAGCGGCGGCTCTGGCTCTGGCGGCGACTCTTGCGGCAGTGGCGGCGGCGTCTCTTGCGGCAGCGGCGGCGGCGTCTCTTGCGGCAGCGGCGGCGGCGTCTCTTGCGGCAGCGGCGGCGGCGACTCTTGCGGCAGCGGCGGCGGCGACTCTTGCGGCAGCGGCGGCGGCGACTCTTGCGGCAGCGGCGGCGGCGTCTCTTGCGGCAGCGGCGGCGGCGACTCTTGCGGCAGCGGCGGTGGCGACTCTTGCGGCAGCGGCGGCGGCGACTCTTGCGGCAGCGGCGGCGGCGACTCTTGCGGCAGCGGCGGCGGCGACTCTTGCGGCAGCGGCGGCATCTCCGGCGGCGGCATCTCTGGCGGCGGCATCTCTGGCGGCGGCATCTCTGGCGGCGGCGGCGGCGTCGTCTCTGGCGGCGTTGTCTCTTGTGGCAGCGGCGTCTCTGGCGGCGGCGGCGGCCGCCCGGCGCGGCCTCGTCCCCCGCGGCCTTGTCTCCCGCAGCCTCGTCTCGGGCTGCAACGTAAAACCTGGGATGAATCAACGGTCCCCTCCTTCGTGGGTGGAATCCCGTCACCCACGAGGACCGGTCTCTCCGTGCAGGAGCTCCAGGGCTGGGAGAGCCCCGAATGAGTGGAGAAGCGGGCTATTTAAGCCCTGCTTCTCCCCTTTTTCCTCAGGTGCTCTGAATCTCCTTAATTGGCCTGGGCCGGGTTGCCACACTCCTCCACCCTTTGCTGAAGCCTCGGTTGGCCTTTCGGAGGTGGCAGCGGTCCGGCGAGTAGCATGGCTGCTTCTGCTGCCGGCGTGGCTTTTTTCGCGGCCTCGTCTCCCGCGACCTCGTCTCCCGCGACCTCGTCTCCCGCGGCCTCGTCTCCCGCGGCCTCGTCTCGGGCTGCGTCTCGTCTCTGGCGGCGTGTCGTCTCTGGCGGCGTGTCGTCTCTGGCGGCGTGTCGTCTCTGGCGGCATCGTCTCTGGCGGCATCGTCTCTGCTGCGTCGGCTCCGGCTGCGTCGGCTCCGGCTGCGTCGGCTCCGGCTGCGTCGGCCCCGGCTGCGTCGGCTCCGGCTGCGTGATGGTCTGGTTTGGGGGTGGCTTGAGGTGGGCGCTCCCACCCAAAATGGCCTGTAGCTCGGTCGAGTTGCCCGCATCCTCCACCACTGTGGCAACCCCGATCGTCGGCGGCTGAGATTCCCGAAGGAGACGGACCAAATAGGGTGTGGGTCAACGGTTTTTATTGCGTATAACCACTTAAAAAAGGTAAAACAAAAGACAACGAAAGTTCTTCCATTTATGGGGTAAAAAGGGTGAGGGATCTCCGGGTCCGGTCCGTCGGTGAGGTCAGCATGGCTCCCGCTCCCGGCTTCTCCCGCTCCCGGCTTCTCCCGCTCCCGGCTTCTCCCGCTCCCGGCTTCTCCCGCGACCGTCGCTCCCTCTCAGCACGAGCCACATGGCTGAGAGAGCCCCGAATGAGTGGAGAAGCAGGCTATTTAAGCTGCTTCTCCACCGGTTCCTCAGGTGCTCCTCATCTTCTTAATTGGCAACAGCCGGGTTGCCACAATATATATATAAATATAAATAAACAAAAAGAAAGAAAATATTTATTATTATTATTCAAGAAAAAACAGAATAAAACAAAACAAAACAAGATTAATTGAAAGCAATAGAAATAAATGTGACCACAAAATGTGAATAATAAATGTGTGTCTGGTTGTGAGTGTGAGTGCATGATATGCGTAGGCTGAATCGCAATCGCGTCAAGAAAAATCTGATTGGCCAATACACATTGAAGATAATTTAAATAATTTTAAAATTATTAAAATGATTGCTCTCGAAAGAATTATCCCTCTTTGAAGCTTCCACTCGTTGTTTGCCTGCACAAGATGGCGGTATTGTTGACGCATGATTAGAAGCCGAAGGCGATATCTAGTCAGTATATATATATATATATATATTAGGGCTGGGAATCGATCCGAATTTCCTGGATCGATCCGATTCCGATTCATAAGGTCACGATCCGATTCGATCCACGATTCGATCCGATTCGATTCGATATCGATCTTTTTACAGACATAATGCAAATAAATACTGTCCCATAGACAAACAGCTCCATGTGTTTGTGATTGTATCTGTGTACGTGTAAGAGGGACACAGAGAGAAGAGTCAAGAATCAAGTATTTATTTTAGACAAAAATCCAAGTATTATTTGAATTTTAAGTAACATATCCATGGCAGAATTAAAACAATGACCAGAACTAAAAAACAATGACCAAATAAAATATAAATGAATTACAATTAAGTGGCCCTCTATATTAGAAAACTACAAGAACCCCTGTACCCAGTCTTTGACAACCAGAGACTTGTGAAATGCCATACGAAGCCGATTTTTTGGGTGAAACCGCATAATGCTACGGCCACACCAAACGCGTGTAACGTGTCTAACTTGACGCTTGATCATTGTGTGTCACAAAAATGGTTCAACGCGCTGGATTTAGGAGTCCGAGGTAGGAAACCCAAACGCCGCCGTGTTTGGGTGCATGATAGAGTTTAGATCGGGTTAGATTAAATAATCTCGGATATAAATAACAATAATCGGGTTAAATAACTTCACATGGTGTGTCTAGTGTGTTTCCAGCATTCGTAGTGTTGATCAGCAGATAGTCCGCCAAGACGTTGAGGTTGCTTAGCAACCAGAGACGCTGTCCATGCAAGTGAATGGAGCGTTCCCTCTTCGTCATAACTATCAAACCAAACATCCTTTACATTCAACGAGCGAACATTATGAAAGTAAAATGCACATTTCTTGCTAAAAATGTTTACATAAACGCATTTAATGGCGTAACTATGTTACTATTTCCACCCAGAATAAAGAAAGATGTCGGCCGTATGCTTCTGTGCAAGCGTCACTACTCTCTGCCAGTGACGTCGGGTCAAGCTCCACGCTGATTTGTTCCATTAGTAGATGAAACAAGGAGGTGTCCGATAGGCAGAGATGATCAGCGGGAGTGGCCGCCAGCGAAGCTGTGCATGGTGGGAGTTGTTGTCTTCAATCCACAAGCGCCAAAAAGTCACTTTCTGCCTTTTCTCGGTCAAGACGGCACCAAATTAGAATTTTATTTTATTATTCGACTACATATAGGACCCAATTTCAATACATATTCATGCCTCCACCGGTGAAATGCTCCTTTAAGTTTCGGTTTCGTTTAGCCGGCACTCACTTTTTATAGTGCGCCTTGCGCGTCAAAGAAAATAGTGCCTTTAGTCACCTGGAAAAGATCGATCCAGACATTTTTGGATCGATATCGTGCTTTTTGAGCGTGAATTGATATCGGATCGCGGATCGATTTTTTGAACACAGCCCTAATATATATATATATATATATATATATATACACAGCCTATGTCTATGCTTTCCACCAACAAGACAGACATTTTTCAGGATTCGGTACCAGAATAAACTCATGAATCCAAAATGTACATGACACATATCGCACAGGTTTTTCGGTACCTTTATGTTGATCAATTAATTATAAAAAATGTATAATTAATGCCGGACACTTCTGATAGGGTGGGCCAGCTGTCAATCATTGTGGCACTGGCTCACGACATAAACAGTTATTGTATTTATGAATGAACTTATAAATACCATAAATGATTGCGCTTATAAATTCAATTTTATTTTCTTAAAATCAATAACTGCTACACAACCATTTGTCCATGTGATTTATTTCCATTTGCACAGCATTGTAGTAGGCCTACAGAAAAGTCAGGTACATAGACCTTGTTGTTGGGATGTATGAAAAAGCATAAATTAGGCTTTTCAATTCCATAAAGTTCAGCCTAAAGTAATCAAAACATGAGGCCAATAAGAACATGTCCATACATCCAAAACGTTGATTGATACATTTATTAAGCATTTAACTATAAAGCGGTCTATTTAAGATATATGTGCCCATTACTGGCAGCTTCCAGCAGTTATTTGTTGGCAAGGAATTACCTGTAAATCTGCGTGCACTCTTTTGCAATATTTACACATATCTGCAGTTCTGCTTTGACGTCAACCTGGCGGTTTCTTTCGTTCTTCCACGCTGAGGTCATCATAGAGATCCGCCTCCTATAATACATCTATAAATCAATGCATTTTTCTAATCACATAGCCAAAACAAGGTCTCAAGGTTTTTGATAAAAGTTGCCCAGTGGCCGGATGTTGTATTCCGATACTAGACCTATTGAATTATAAACTGAACATATCTCAAACTGGGAATATACCATATGATATCATTATTATGCATTGTGTTAGATAACTCACCCAAAGATTTAAAAAGTAATTTGTGGACAAGACGGTGCAATTTAATGGGCAGCTTGTGCAATGTTCCACCCACAGGAGCAACGGGACCGTGTCCAGACATGGGACAGAAGGTCCCAGAAGAAGAGCTGAGAATGATCCTGATTGGAAAGGTTGGATCTGGGAAGAGCGCCTCAGGGAACACCATCCTGGGCCGGAGTCAGTTCCCGTCTAAGTTAAGCGGAAGCTCTGTTACCAAGGTCTGCCAGCTGGGGACCAAGAACCATGTCTACTCTGTGAAGGAGAAGGCGGGGAAAAGGAAGAAGGTGGTGGTGGTGGACATGCCAGGTTTTGGAGACACACACCTGACCAAGGAGCAGATCATCACGGAGGTCAGCAAATGCTTGGCCCTGACGGCCCCCGGCCCACACGCCTTCCTCTTGGTGGTCCAGGTGGGACGCTTCCCAGAGGGGGAGAACCTGGCAGTCAATATGATGGCTGATGTATTTGGTGAAGCGGCACTCCGCAACCAAACGGTGGTGCTGTTCACCAGGGGAGATGACCTGGAGGAGTCGATGGAGCAGTACCTGGCCTTCGCACCTGCTAGGCTTGAGGATTTGATCCGCAAGTGTGGAGGCAGGTACCACGTATTCAACAACCGTATAAAAGATGTGAATCAAGTTGATGAGCTACTGAGTAAGGTGGAGAAGGTTATGGATGACAACGGTGGAATGTATTACACCAAATCCAAGAAGAAGTGGGATATGAGGAAGGTGGTGGGGAAGGTGGTGGGGAAGGTGGGGGGGAAGGTGGTGGTGGTGTTGGGGGTCACGGTGGTGGCCGCTTGTGTGCTGGCTTTAGTACTTTGGTGGTATTTGTCCCCCCACTAACCGCTAGCGCTACGAAAAGTGCTATATGCAGTCCATTTACATTTACATTTAACCGTGGGGGGGATCACTAGACTGGGTAGCCCCGCCCATTCTGCCGGCATTCGCACTGCACAAGGGTCTGAGAAGGGCAATACATTTCTTTCTGCTTCCGATACGTTTTAATGGCAGCCAATCCCCTAGCTTGCTTCTCCCCCGCGCCGCGCTATTGGCTGGTTTAACACAATGACGACATGGAAGTGGCGGCAAGCTGCCAATTGCGTACAGAGTCAGTTGAACTAGGCCCGATGATCACGCATCTTCAGCTGAAGAAAATTGCAGCAGCTTCCCCAGACCAACGTGCAATCTACGAGTCTGGCAATAGCCAGGCCACAGAGGTATTGCTAGAGAAGTTGGGGGAAATAATCGAATTGCCATTATTTTGAACAATATTGCGATTAAGATTTAATTGGCCATTTTTTAATTTATGAAGTTCCTTATGTCCTATTGTACTGTTCTGTATTATTCACTAAAAAAAACATAAATCATTCTTTAGTATGACCAACACAATATTTGAAGCAGTCAATCTGCTCTTTCCTTTAGGCCAGGCCGATGTGTTGAGGTGGATTGATGTTAAAACATCTTTATTTACTATTAAATAGTAAAATATAAATAAATATAAATCTTACTGATCTCCAGTCAGTAACGGTAACAAAGCACAATATATATAGTTGTGTATAGAAAATAAAGGTATTTGGATTCATTTTAGACCTAACGTCATGAGGGTTGTGGGTTTTACAGTTTATTTAATTTTGCATAAAACTGGCTTCATAAATGTTTTTATTGTCGTGATTTGTTCACTGGAAAATAATAAATGAAGGATGTATTGATTTCACAGTCATATAAATGACTTGCATATTTTAAATCAATAAACAAATGATTTCCTGTATAGCCTACTGATCATTTTGACAAAAACATTTTACATAAGAATTTAGAGTGAACTGGGACTCTATTAATATTTACAACTAGGTTTATCATTAAATTGTAGGCATTGTCAGATAATTTTTCAAAAATTTAGAAACATTTTCTATCGAGATCAATAACTTGAATAGGCCTATATGAGAATATTATATTACATAAATGTAATATAAGAATACTTGACAATACAGTATGTCATTGATATTCTGCCGCCCTCGCCCACACACACACACAATTTCAATTTAACTAATGTTGTTCTCACAGCCTGGCTCGGCAGTACGTTGACATGCAGGCCTTAACAAGAGAGACTGGCTTCAGACATCCACCCACACGAACTTCCGCTGCAGACTTCCACGCACAGAAACATCCACCAGCACACCGGAAATCGGAAAATAAAAGTTGGGCGTTACCAGAGAATGTCTAATATGAGGAGAATGGGCACTCGCTGGTTAGTTCCGTGCCGTTTCTCAAAGTACGCGTCCTACGCATGGGTGGATTACTGCACGGGCACACCGGGCACATGCCCAGGGGCCCAAGGGCTCAGGGGGGCCCTTGGGCCCCCCTGAGCCGCCCCACAAGTTACTAACAGTGGGGTCCAGGGCCCCACAAGTTACTAACAGTGGGGCCCAGGGCCCCAGCGTTAGTAACTTTTAATGTTGCATTGTCGAAGCAATCAGTAGAGAAATACAAAAATTCAAGCGAAAACAGAAATAGTAGGCCTATTACTACTGAGTAAATAAATTAATAAAAAAGATCAGGGGCACTATTTCAGTTTGTGAATTTGAGACCGGTCACGAACAAGTCACTGTCATTTAAACATGGAGCAACGGCGAACTCTAAGTGGAGCGTTGAAGCAATGAATTTATTCAGTTCAGATCATTTAACAAGCCTGGAGATGATGCAACCCCAAAACTCTGCAATCTATGTTTCCAAATGTGTTATGGATGGGCGTGAGGAATCGATTACTCGAGTAGGCCTACTCCTCGTTACAAATGAACTCGGTTGGTGGACAGGCAAACTCGAGTTTGCATATACACACACAAACAAAGTTTTCTGAAGCAAATGTAGGCCTATCAATTTTCTATCGGCGCTGTCATGCCAAATTTGTACCGGCTGCCAAATTTGTACCGGGCGCGTCATCCATACGTAATCCACTCCAAATCTGCCTGGCAACAGATGATCGCTTCGTCCGTTGCCTGGCAACGAACGATCGCGTCGAATGACGTGAACATTCGCAAACCTTCTATCTAGCGATCCGTTATCTGTATTGTGCTATTTCGTCCTTGACCTGCTTTAAACACTCAGTTTACTTGCTAAATTTGATTAAACAATTAAATACAATACAAATATAAAGTAAAAACAAGTGTTATCTGTAATGATATCAACATCAGTTATTAGACCATCACACGGAGCATGCGCAGTTGGATTGGCGCGCTGCATGTTGATGTCTGTTCCAAGATACATTGTGTGTTTATTAAGGAACCCAACAAAACATTACATTATCTAGCGATCCGTTAACTGTATTATGTTATTTAGTCTTTGGCAACATGAGCGTGAATGTTTTTTGAAACCTGCCCGGCAACGGACGACGCGATCATCTGCTGCCATGCAGGTTTGGAATGGATTACGTATGGATGACGCGCCCGGTACAAATTTGGCATGACAGCGCCACTAACGCATGACGTGGGCACAAAGAAAATTAAATGCATCCATTTCCATGGCGCGTTCCGTGCCGTGTGCAGGCACGCCAGAATTCAAAAAGTTAAGAGATGGCGGTTAAAGCAAACCGCAGCGAAGAATTGAAATACTTTAAAGAAATAGGAGATCATAAGGTGAAATGTTAAATATGCCAAGCGAAATCGAGCTACCAGAAAGTACTATGCGGCAACATATGCTCCTGAAACACAACGGTGAGTTCGGGAAAGCAGACCCGCAGCAACGGTGAAAGTGAAAGTGTGTCGGCTATTTTCACCGCCGCAAGACGCAGCTGTAATCCCGGGCGTGTAGAGAAGATCACAACGCTGAGTATTTCCATAGTCCATTTGCTGCCGTTTTATTTGCAGCTTTAAATTATTTGCAATGGTTAGGCTACTTGTTTCATTTTTTTTAAACTGTTACAGGCCTTGGTTCGACGTGATTTAAATTGTGAGACGCATATTTATTTTTGTAAGGAAAATGTGTTTTGAACGTTTGCAAAAATAAATAATGAATACTCTGATAACTCTGACTGTTTTGATGGAGAATAAGCATTACATGTTTGGTTGGTAATATTGCCGTTCATCATCAGGCCTATTCCTGCTGCAGATGCGTTGCATTCTAAAAATAGATTTGACTTAACGAGTAGTCGATTGATCCTCGAGGAATTCCTTCGATCACTCGAGTTTGGAATTTACTACTCGTGCCCATCCCTGTAGCGCTACGGCTTTTTCTGACTCTGCCCGTCAGTAATTGCGAAGGGGAGCGGTCATTCTCTCTTCTGTCCAGGATAAAAAATGGGCCGAGGACGAAAATGTCACAAAAACGCCTCAAGGCACTTTCTCTCATGATAATTGAGAGCGACCTTACCAATGCACTGGACTTTGATGATATCGTGGAGGATTTCGCACGGAACAGAGCCCGGAAAAAATGCATTTCATAGGTGAAATACTTTACTGTCAATCAAGGGTGGACTGGCCATCTGGCATACCGGGCATCGTCCCGGTGGGCCGTTGACCCAATGTGGGCCGGTCCGGTCCGCTATGTTTTCTTTTTTCCTCTTTCTCTAAATTCCCACCAATTGGGCCGGCCAATTGAGCTCCTGCGTCACGTGACTTTTGGTTGTCGGACGCCATTTTGGCAGTAAACATGACGACCAGCGCCAGCAGCCTTCAAGAGTTCCTACCGAGCGAGTATACGTGCCATTTTAGTTTAGATGAAATTCGTTTTTATACTGGAAAATTACATAGATTAAATATAAGTGACCCATATAACGCTCCTGGGGTGCTTTTCAAGAGCATAACATCCAACGAAGATTATTTACCTGACTTGCGCTACGCTGACATCCACAGCTATCTGGTAAATTTCCCCTCAGTCTACACTGGGGACTCCCTCAGAGCTTACAAAGGCTTGGATGCTTATAAATGGTGTCAGTCCGGCTTTGTAACTCAACTTCGACTGTGGAGTCTTGCATCCAAAGACTTCGGTATCATCACTGCAAGGGTAACGCCTCGTGCCCACTGCACCGTCAGTCAACGGACGTGGGAAGGCGTGGCTGACGGATGGGGGAGTAGTCTTTGCAGATGCATCCGTCAGCCAATCAAATCGGTTCGCCGGGTTCTTCCCGCTTCTTCCTGCTTGTTGCGAGGCAAGATGACCCGCTTTCCCGCTTTCCAGTATCGTCAGAGCCCGAGACGCGTCACAGTGCTTACATTTGCATACGCGATCTGATTGGATGACGGAACCGTCGCTGCCGAAAAAGTTGAAAAATGTTCAACTTTCTGACGGTGGCGAACGCTCCAACTGAACGGACGGATCCACAATGCATTGCGCGTCCGTCCCCATTCAAAGTCAATGGGCAACGGACAACTGACGGAGGTAGTGGGCACGGGGCGTAAGTATTAAATTATCCCAGTTTGATAGACAGTGTCACGTTAGCATTGTTTGTTTATTAGCTTGACTAGGTACGGCAGTGTCACGTTAGCATTGTTTGTTTATTAGCTTGACTAGGTACGGCAGTGTCACGTTAGCATGTTTGTTTATTATCTTGGGTAGCTACTGCAATGCATCTGTAACTTGCTAGTTTGTGTTTTTGAACGTACCCAACCTAAGTGGCTGTCATTTTCAACTTTAATTTTTATTTTTGAATTTCATACATAGGTTAATCACTCCCAACGGCTGAATGACAGTCAACTGAAGCCATGGGTGGTGGTGAGGAACGACGGTGTAGTGATGGGAGCCCACTGTAACTGCACAGCAGGACTTGGGGAGAGTTGTTCTCATGTGTCAGCTGTGCTCTTCAGACTGTGGGAAAAAAACAATGCAAGGCATGAGGAGATCAGCTGCACGTCCAAAAAATGCAAGTGGACCTCTCCCAGTGAGGATGCTGGGAAGAATGTGGAGTACCAACAGGGAAAGGACATCATATTCAACAGTAGTCAACAAAATAAAAAGGGGAATTCCACCAAGGGTACATCTGCGCCCCCATCTTTCCCACCCCTGACTGCTGCTGAGCAAGCGCAGTTCTACCAAAACCTCTCTCAGTGCCGGACTCAAGATGGGAAGTCCTGCAGACCTGCTGTTCTGTCAGTTGTTCCCGGGTATGCCACAACCTATGTACCAAAGGCTGTCAAGCTTGATTTACCTGAACCCCTTACCAGTTTGTACGACAAGAAGGCAAGAGACCTGAGCCTGGCTGAATTACAAGAGAGTGCAGAAGGAATATTTGATGACTTGACTGTCACTGAACAACAGGTAGAGAACATATTCTTTTTACTATTGACTGAAATCTAAGATCTACCATGTTATGTGCACATGTGCTGTGTGTGCTGCTAATTTGCAATGTAAATGAGTAACTGAGTAACTGGATTGCATGTTTTCTTCAGAGTGATATTGTAGAGGAGGAGACGCAAGCCCAGTCCAAGTCCAGAATTTGGTTTGATCAGAGGAGTGGTAGGGTGACAGGATCTACCTTCAGAGCAGCAACAAGAACAGACCCCAGAAAGCCAGCAGTGTCTCTCATAAGACAGATATGTGACCCAAAGTCTCATGTTTTCAGCAGTGAGGCTACCAGGTATTCATGAGCATAGAGAAGTTGTGAGGTGAATGAACAGAGAGGGTAAATGCAGTAAGGGGGCAGGGAAGTAGTAATGTGGGGGGCATTACTATTGTCCAAACCTAATATTTACATTCTTTCTTCAGTTGGGGATGCAAGAATGAAGAACGAGCCAGAAAATACTACGAAATGCAACATCGTCCATCACACAGAGATGTCCTGATTAGACCAGCCGGATTTAAAATATCAACTCTCCACCCATTTATTGGGGCCTCACCGGATGGGTATGTTTCCTGCAGCTGCTGTGGTACAGGGGTTATAGAAATTAAGTGTCCATTTTCAGCAAAGGACCTTTCTATCAGTGAAGCTGTACAGTCTGTTGGACACTTTTGCCTGGAACAAGATTCCCAAGGAAAAATTAAAGTTAAGCGAGACCATGCATACTTCCACCAAGTCCAGATGCAGCTATTTGTTACGAAATGTGATTACTGTGATTTTATTCTGTGGACGGAAAAAGATGATTCACTCTTTGTGGAACGCATTACATTCGACTCAGAATTCTTCCAAAAAGAACTTGAACTTGCTCGTACCTTCTTTATAAAATGTATAATCCCAGAGTTGTTAGGCAAATGGTTTTCTGCACCAAAACAAGCAACTGCAAACACCAATCCCCAGCAACAGTGGTGCTACTGCCGCGCACCTGCGGCAGGGAACATGCTTGTTTGTGCCTCAGGGTTCTGTGCCGTGGAGAAGTTCCACCAAACCTGCCTTCGGATGAAAAGGGTACCGAAACAGTGGGTGTGTCCAAGCTGTAGGAAACTAATCAATGCCCAAAAAAAAAAAACTTAATTACTTAGTCTTACTTAATTACACAATGTGTGAATATGAACTAGCTGATGCAATGTAAATATTTAATTGGTTAATAAAAACTTTTAAGCCAATGTTGTTCTCTTCTGTGTCTGACTGTCTGTAGTAGTATCTGTAGCGATCATAAAACATGGATAGATCATTCAAATCTAGTGAGTGAGAAAAGTAGTCACAACAAACAAGTGAGAAGCAATCAAAAAGGTTTATTTTCTGTTGGCACACAAATTCATCACTCAAAGGGCACCACAGAATCTGGTACATTTGTTAGTCCACAACATACACTCACAATTTTATCAAGATAAGTAACATCATTTTCTGTCTCTATATCTGTGAAAGTTATTGGCACAGTGTTTTGTAAGATAGTATATTTCTGACGAAGTACTCCTATGACTCTTTCAATGTGAATTCTTAAAGAGGCTAGAGATCTTGTATTCTCTATGTCAACAGGATCTAACTGTACTTTCCCACGAGTAAATGCTGGAATTTTTTATTCAGCCTGACACCTTTCAACAGACTCTTTCACCAGAAACCCCCTGTCTGCCAAAACAACATCTCCTGGGAGAATATTGGGTAAAAAATTACTGTGTTCTGTAATGAACTTATCACTGGTGCGACCTCCCCATCCAGTAGAAATGAAAGAAATTGTACCTTGAGGGCAAATGGCAATTAAATATTTCATGGTGTGATGTGATTTGTATTTTGAGTAACACTGTGCACTGGATCGCAATCTACTTGGTTTTATTTCAAAACAATCTATGATACAAACAGTCTTCTCGTAGCCACCATTTCTAAATACATATGGAAGAGATCAGTGGCGATCCTAGGTCCAGTTACGCCCCGGGCAAGATTGTTGACGGGGGGGGGGGGGGGGTTACTATTCCCCACACAATGTCGTACTTCATTGATAACCGCTACGCAGTGCTTTTTTTTTTTATACTGCTCGTGGCGCCCCCCATGTGATTTGCCGCCCCCTACAAATATGCCGCCCCGGGCGGCTGCCCGGTTCGCCCGTGCCTAAAACCGCCACTGGAAGAGATGTTCTTAGAGATTCTCTTTCAGGCCACACCACTAGACTTGGCACCAGTCTACAATAAATCAAATTAACACAGTGTTTGAAGTGTCTGGAGACAGTAGTTGGGTCAATGCCAAAATAAAAACCTAAAAAGTCAAATGTCAAGTTCATTCGCAGCTTCATCAAAGTCAACATGTATTGTTGAAAACATGTTATCGATGCCTTAAGTTTGAGAAATGGAGTCAAATATTGAAAGATGGTCATCAGACATGCATAGGTTGCTAACCCAGTGAGGACATTCACCTTTTTATCATCATTTTGCAAACTTATCTCTGTGAGGGTCTTCCTACTTATTTTGTCCCTTAACAACATATTTTCAGTTCTTAGAGCTTGGCATTCTAGCTCAAGAGACTCGATGCGCTTACTACAGGTTTCAGAGGTGCATGGTGGTGTTGGCTACAGAGAGCTAGCAGTGTGTTGCCAGCATCGACGCATATTATTGGTCTATGTTTGTCATTGTCAATCAATCATGGGCTGACTGGCTCAGAGAGCCTTGACAGTGCTGTCAATCACAACACAAACCAGGGTGGGCGGGACGTCATGGCATGGGCCGGAGTCGAGGGAGCCGGTACGGAGCTGAAAACGCCCGGGTGGTGCTGAAAAACAGCGACTTAAGCCTCTGGAGATGGAAGTTAAATGTTCAAAATTGACAGACCTATTTGGTGCTTGGGTCCACACCCCAGCAGGTGCTGCTGCGGCAGGAGACGAGAGTGGAGGGCAGGCATATATGCTAAGTAATGTTAGCCTGGGGCTAGCTAGGCTACATTTTGAGACATGTCCAAAACAAAGTAGAAAACGTTTTTACATTGAATGTGATGTGACCTAATTAACTGCATACTTGTGACAACATATTAGCCCAGAGTTGAAGGGCTGTGACTGTTGGTAGTTGTGGTTGATTTTGTTTAAATAGGCTGAATTGTGATATTATGGGTTATTATTGTTCAGATGATTTGGCTAAGCTAGCTAACAGCTGCTAACGTTAGCAGTCTCTTGTTGCCATAGCAACAGTAAACATTGACATGGACTAATGAGCTGTAAATAGAGTTGCAGAATCAAGCTGTATTGTAAATACAGATGTGACACTTTGAATTTTAGCACAAAATACAAGTAAATCTATTGGAAATAATTAGTTTAATTTGCAATATTTGCCATTGAATTTATTGTAATCTTTCAATTCATTTATTGTTTACTGAGGTGATGACTATTTCGAGAGGAATGCAATATGTGTATGTTTAAAGGTTTATGTGAAGAAACATACTATATTGTGGCGACTCCTACCCCCTGGGGAGTCTGGGTAATGGGGTATTCATAATGTTGTTTTTTTCGGAAAAGGGGGTTTATTGTCTTTAGATAACTTGTTTATGTTATTAGGTTAAGTGGGGTTAACGGGTTTGGGGTTCTTTATTGTTTGTGTGTTAATTGTGATGTGTAGTGTGATCGGGACCATTAGTGAGAGTGTTGTGTGTGTTGGTCAGGTGTGCCGTGTTTTCTGTTGTGTGTTTGAATAAAGGCAGCTCTCGGGGTCGTGCGGTGTATTGAGGCACGAGAGTTGCGCCGCCATTCCAACCTGGGCTCCCGTCTCGTCCTTCCCGCACTGCTCGCCACAATATGTTTGATAAAATTATAATTGGTTATTCATAAATGTCTCTGTATATTCTCTGCTACCATCATGTCCTGTCAAACAGGTTTTCCTCACCTGCTAGAAGTTATTCTATGATGAGAGAGAGATAGAGAGAGAGAGAGAGAGAGAGAGAGAGAGAGAGAGAGAGAGAGAGAGAGCGAGCTTCTCTTGACTTTGTGAGTTTATTATGCAACTTGTTTTGCCTCAGATTGAAACAAAAGGTTTGATTATGATTATTTCCTGGTTGAAGATTTTCACATTGATTTTAATTTCAAACATTTGCATCTCTTAAGTTAAATTAACAGTTATGCAGGTAGGCCGAATTACAGGTCTGAATAGATATGCATTCACATATACATGTATGTGCACATGTATACATACATGTTGTGCACATACACGTGTATGAGAATATGAGAAGTATATGAGATAAAAAATTCAATTCTATATTTATGGTTTCATAATGACTGAGTCACCGTTAAAACAAATTGGTTTCAGCTCTAATGCTGTTACTGTCTGTAATATGTTTCTATTTAGATTATTTTTCAGGAGATTTTGTTACTATAGTCCGAGTCTGGTTTTAACTAATGCTGGGCTTACACCAAACGATTTTCACAGTCACAGACTAATAACTGCAAGAGAGGATTTAGCGTTGGATCATGTGTGATATTTAACAAGGGTTTTGTAGTAGATATGGCGGGTGGAGATGCAGCAACCACAGGATGTCTGTTAAATTCCTGTTCGGGTTTCACACCTTTCTTGTCAGCAGCACAAGAAACACAAACTTGAAAAACAGTACTATTATTCGGATATACAGGGTTCTTCCCGTTCGTCTCGTCCCACCCCTAGTGCTAATAATGTAGTGGGCTGGTCTGGAGAGAAAATCCCATATCTGAAATTTTCTCCCAGTCCAACCCTGCCTGTAGCTCTCCTTCGCCTCCTTCAAACACTGTTTCAGCTCACGCTGTGCTGTCCTGGGTTACACCAGCGATCGTTGACATATATTATGAGCCCCCCACCTTTGCTCTTACCACAGGCTTTTGTGTCTCTATCGGCGCGATAATATTTTTGTCTCAATAACGTTTCAATATGCAGCCCACTTTGTAGTCAATGAACAAGACAATAAGTAAAAGGCCTATGTCCAAAATGCATGACACATGGTTTGTGATTGACCTATGGACGACACTAAAGTAGCCTACAGTATCGTATGTTTAAATGCAATGTATTTTTGTATACACTGTGTTCCGGTTTGTGCCACGAGAACCTTACTTGAACACCTTCTACAAGTTAACCACATTCCTTATTTAGCATATTTTATCAATACAATTGCCATCACTATTCCATTACTATACTTACAGTATGCATGTATGCATTACAACCAAGCAAAATATTGACTATTTGATGTTTGTGCAATGTGCCATGAATCTTTGTGCACCTCTTTCAGTCAAAAACAGCCAGAAGATAAGGAGTTTTAAGGGTAATTTTCAGGATGTTGTCATATATACCTACACACAGCAAACACAAGTTCAAATTTTATTTTATTATTTAACACAACATTGTAAAGTGACAGATGTCTGACTAAAAATAGAATGAACTTTACAGTAGAAAATTAAGAAGACTTGAAGAAGGTTAAGCACACTGCTGATAAGTATTAAAGTGAACACGAAGAAGCTAAATATTATGTTATGTTAACATATTTTGTACACTCACAAACCAGAACTTACCACAGGGGAAAAGGGCCCTATTCAACTCATAAGTTGTGGGTTTAAGCCCTGGGTCCAGTTTTCTGAAAATATAGTTTTTCTGATGCGCCAGTTGGATGAAGCCAGAAGAGGTCTTGGGGTTGGTGCTTCCATCTCATCTCCTGTGGCATCACACAATGATAGCTGGAGGTCGTCTAAATACCCCTCTGTTAAAATGGTAAAAAAAAAAAATCAAAAGCACAAATTTTTGTTTATCGAACAGTGTGTACTGTGTGTAGTGGCTGTTAAAGGCATAACTTTTTTTCTTTTATTTTTATCTTAACACAATGCTTTGGGCAACTGGAAGCATCGTTAAGTACATACCAATAGCCTCTGGAGCAAAGACCACCTCAGAGCTATTGTCAGGAGCATCAACAGGAGGATTAGTCTTCTGACTGCAGCTATCTGTACCAGAATAAAAAACAAAGAATTATTCACAGCATTTAGATGGTCTACTTGTCCCAACACTACTTGCACATGATAGTCGGTTATTAGTTATCAGTGATATCAGCGCACAGATTTAAAAGAAAACTCAGACCCCAGCCACGGCCTGTTCCCCCTTCTGACCAAACCCAAATTGTATAAGCCTAGTCTAGTATGGCAATTGCGATATTCGATATAATGTTGTTACTTGAAGAATAATAAGACAAAATAAAAAAAATCATTATCTAAATATTGCTTCTGGTTTGTTAGTCATGGTATAATACATGAAAAGCTTTATGTTTTCCTTGATTTGGTATAAACTAGAGATTTTTTTTCTATGCACAAAACAATACTGACCCTGTTTAGACTGACGCCGCCTTGAGTGTGGTATTCGGATTAAGTTGCCATCGCTGTCTGTCTTCTTCCACTTCACTTTTGGCAGAGGTGCAATAGCTTGCTCCTTCTGGAGCTCACCCAGCAAGTCATCCACCTCTTGCTGGTCCAGCTTATGAGCCAGGTCGTCAGAACTCTGGAGCAGATCCTCAAGCTCTGAATCGCTCATGATGAAGACCCACAGACAGATAGACAGGCAACAGAAAGATTAACAAATAAGACAAACACAAAGGTAAGCACAGTGACAGTGAGAGAGAACGGCGAACAGGTAAAACACATCAAGGACAAGTTAACAAGAAAGACGTGGCTCTAAAAAGACCCTTTGTGTTGTTCTGTTTCCAATAAAACAGGAAAGGGTTGGCAGGATGACAAATTTGCAGGATCTGTTGAGAAAAGAAAGCAGAATTGGGAACTCAAACCTGAATGAGATACAGTACAGATTGTATTATCATAATTGACAAATAAAAGGTAGCATTTCATTTGGAGGGATATGCAGGCTAGGCCCACAGATTTGGCCCTGCCCCTCAGAGATCACTTAGTTGAACTTGTGGTGGTAGCATATGACTTATAATACTTATAATTTAATCGAATATTATGGAAATGATTATTAAAGCCTATTTTTTGTGATTTTTCCAGACAGAACCGTATTTATTTCAAATGCTTTATTCTGCATACATGTTGCTAATGTAAAGAGATTATAATCATTATATGTATACTGTCTCTGATCAACGGTAGGTATACATGTTGTAGGAGTGGAAAAGGGCGGCAGAATATTAATGACATACTGTATATGTTGTTAAGTATTCTTATATTATATTTATGTAAGATTATATTTTCTTAATATTTTCAAGATCCTGATTACAATAGGAAATGTTTCTAAAAATATAATTTTGAAAAAGATTTGAAAACGGGTTAAAATTGAATGATAAAAGTACTTTTAAGAATTGAAAAAGTCCCAGTTAACTCTATATGATGTTTTTAAATGTTTTTTTGGAGACAAAAATTATCCAGTCAGTACAGGAAATTATATGTTTATTGATTTACAATATGCAAGTTATATATGTGACTGTGAAGTCAATACATCCTTAATTGATTATTTTCCAGTGAATAAATCATGACAATAAAAACATATATGAAGCCAGTTTTATGCAGGATTGAATCAACTGTAAAACCAACAACCCATCTGATGTTAAGTCTAAAATGTATCCAATTAACTTTATTTTCTGAACCATGTTAACTATGAATATTAACTCAAGCCAATGATCAGGCACATCTCCAAGTGAAGTGAAAACTAGGAACGTAAAGATAAGTTAAGCAACAGGGGAGAGACAAGATGTCAAGCCGCTCCTCCACTCCCCCCTGTACTCCTTTCACCTAGTCGTCTGTCTGCTTCCCTTACAGGAGGGCACGAGAGCCTTTTGCAGTTCTGCCCCCCGCTTTTCAACCAGACTGAGTGCCCCGATATTCAAAAATACAAAAGATATATCACGGTCCAAATGACCCTGATATACATAAAACAACAGGCAAAGGTAAAGGTGAAGCGGTCGTGGTAGAGGGGAAGCATTTGAAAAATCTGGATCGTAAACCCTCTGGACCCTCGCAAACCCTCCGGCCCCAATGGCCATATTAGATACTTTAAAGTGGGGGTGAACGATTAATCGATTTCAAATCGATGTTACGATGTAATATAAGGCGATATGCAAATCGCAAAGGCTGCGATTAAAAAAAGAAAAGTAACTTTTTCCTTTTTTTTGTAATTTGTTACAGTTACTGATTGGAGCTCTTTAAGATTGACAATTATTTATATATTTTAAAATTCAATAGATGAATAAAGATGTTTTAATATTTATTAATCTCAACACATTGGCCTGGCCTAAAGGATACTGCAGGAGGATTTGCTCTCCCTCTCAATCCTAGCCTGTTCCTCCTTCCTTAACTCTTCCTCCTTGCTAGCCTGTTCCTCCTTCCTTAACTTTTCCTCCTTGCTAGCCTGTTCCTCCTTCCTTAACTCTTCCTCCTTCCTTAACTTTTCCTTCTTCTTTGCTGCCTCTACCCCCAGGTACATGGCGTTGGTATAACGCCCTCCACCGTTGAAATCCACAACCTTCTCCACCTTTTTCAGCAGCTCGAGAACTTGCTGCCCATCACCTTGATCCCTGTTGTTGATTACGTGGTACCTGCCTCCACACCTGTGAATCAAACCCCTTAAGTCAGCAGAGCTGGACAGAAACTCCTCTATCAGCTCCTCCAGGTCATCTCCCCTGGCGAACAGCACCACTGTGTAGTCGCGGAGCGCCACTTCACCAAATACCTCAGCTATCATATCCACGGCCCTTTTCACCTCCTCTGTGTAGCGTTCCAGCTTGACCACCAGGAGGAAGGCGTGTGGGCCGGGGGCCGTCAGGGTCATGCTTTTGCTGATCTCCGTGATGATCTGTTCCGGGGTCCGTTGTGTGTCTCCAAAACCTGGCATGTCCACCACCACCACCTTCTTCCTCATCCTCCTCCTGCTTGAACTGCTCTTCGCCTCCTCCTCAGCATGGTATTCAGAGGTCACCAGCTGGCAGACTTGTGTCACGGAGGCTGAGCAACTCATGGACTTGAAGTGACTCTGGCCCAGGATGGTGTTCCCTGAGGCGCTCTTCCCAGACCCTGTGTTTCCAATCAGGATCAGTCTCAGCACTTCTTCTGGATCATTCTCTCCCATGTCGGTTGGACACGGTCCCGTTGCTCCTGTGGGTGGAACATTACACAAGCTATCCATTATATTGCACCGTATTGTCCTAAAATTACTTTCTGAATCTTGGGGTGAGTTATCTAACACAATGCTGAAATAGTTATATAATATTAACGGTAAATTCGCAGTTTAAAAAATTGTCAGTTCATGATTTAATAGATTTCGAGCATTGTCCTTGAATACAGGGTCTCCTGGGTCTCTCTCTCTAGTATTGGAATACCACAGCTGGCCACTGGGCAACTTTTGCCACAAACCTTGAGACCTTGTTTTGGCCATGTGATTAGACAAATGCATTGATTTGTAAATGTATTGTAAGAAGTGGATCTCTACGATGACCTCAGCCGGGAAGAATGCAAGTAACTGCCTGGACTTTGACAAAAAAGCAGAACTGCAGAAGAGTGTAAATATTGCAGAAGAGTGCACACAGATTTACAGGCCATTCCTTGCCAACAAATAACTGCTGGAAGCTGCCAGTAAGGGGCACATATATCTAAAATTGACAGTTCTATAGTTAAATGCTTAATAAATGTAGTAGGCCTAATTTAAGTTTTGGATGCATGGACATGCTGTTATTTTCCTAATGTTTAGATTATTTTAGGCTTAACGTTGTGCAATTGAAAAGCCTAATTTATGCTTCTTCATACATCCCAACAACAAGGTCTATGTACCTGACTTTTCTGTAGGCTACAATGCTGTGCAAATGATATAAATCACACGGACAAATCGTCGTGTAGCAGTCATTGATTTTAAGAAAATAAATGACTCTCGCGCAGTTTCAGGTCAGTCCTTTCTTCGCAAAGTGAGTAAAAAAGTGAGATTAAATTGAGACAGCAGTTGCCGTAGTCTACTGCATCTAAACAATTTAGTATGTGATGGACACGTTGGACTCATGGATAGGCCTATGTATCTATGAGATTCCGTAAACCACACCCCAGAATTGTTTAAGTTTCAGTATGCGCAGATTTGTTTTTAACATTGGCCGTTTCTGAAGCGCGATATTTGATTGACAACCCTCCTCAGCCCTCCTCTCATTCAATTCTGAATTGTACAGTAAATGGCTGAAACGATAGTTACGTATTGTATCTCTAGATTCTATGAGTATAGGCGCAGCCTTTTAAGTGTCGGCTTCATTGTCCTTTAGAGAAAAGAAGAAAATCTGTTTATTGGGAGCAGAACGTCCGCCGGCGCCCAACTACATCTGAAATGCGGACGTCGTTGAGGCAGGCCGCACGCGGACGTAATTGAGGCCCACGCTGTTGGTGGGCGGGGATTACAATTTTTTCAGTGCTACGGCTCACGCCTTGGTATAACCCAATAGGGATAGCCTAAAAAGGCTGCGCCTATACTCATAGAGTCTATAGAGTTACAATGGGTAACTATCGTTTCAGCCATTTACTGTACAATTCAGAATTGAATGAGAGGAGGGCTGAGGAGGGCTGTCAATCAAATATCGCGCTTCGGAAACGGCCAATCATAGGAAAGCCCGCCCTGCCTTGGTTCCCTCCCCATAGTGCCAAAACTAAATTCGCGAGTGAGAGCAGAACATCATTGGCGAGAGGCTGAGGCTGTTTTGTGCGACCGAAGTTATTTCCCGCTCTCGCTTGCAACGAGGTAATGCTCTCGAGGTATGGCGACACATTAGTGCCATAAAGCACTCATGTGATAAAACATGCATTCGGGCGCCTTATATCATATCACACGCGTAGATATTAATTGCGAGCACGCAAATTATCTCTGCGCGCGCGCACTCAGAGCGCTGCTCCCCGAGCGAGGAAAACAGCTCCTCGAGAGCATTACCTCGTTGCAAGCGAGAGCGGGAAATAACTTTGGTCGCACAAAACAGCCTCAGCCTCTCGCGAATGATGTTCTGCTCTCGCGCGCAAATTTAGTTTTGGCACTATGGGGAGGGAACCAAGGCAGGACGGGCTTTCCTATGATTGGCCGTTTCTGAAGCGCGATATTTGATTGACAGCCCTCCTCAGCCCTCCTCTCATTCAATTCTGAATTGTACAGTAAATGGCTGAAACGATAGTTACTTATTGTAACTCTAGATTCTATGAGTATAGGCGCAGCCTTTTAAGGCTATCGCTATTGGGTTATACCAAGGCGTGAGCCGTAGCACTGAAAAATGTGTAATCCCCGACCACCAACAGCGTGGGCCTCAATTACGTCCGCGTGCGGCGTGCCTCAACGACGTCCGCATTTCGCAGATATAGTCGGGCGCCGGCGGACGTTCTGCTCCCAATAAACAGCTTTTCTTCAGCTATTTAAAGGACAATGAGGCCGACACTTAAAAGGCTGCGCCTATACTCATAGAATCTAGAGTTACAATACGTAACTATCATTTCAGCCATTTACTGTACAATTCAGAATTGATTGAGAGGAGGGCTGAGGAGGGCTGTCAATCAAATATCGCGCTTCAGAAACGGTTCCCTCCCCATAGTGCCAAAAGATTAAGATTAAACATATTTATTAGATAGCCTAACATTTCACATTTCTGTAAAGGCAAATCTATCAAAAATACTTTAAAGGCACCCAGTGCAACTTTCGAGGCAAAAATGAACATTAAATTTCTAGTCTTTTTTACACGTAGTATATTTCAATAACTCCCTACCATTACATATCGACATTCAAGGAGCGAAGATGAGACGTCGTTGTGTGGTGAGAACTGATAGAAAATCGTAAACAAAAACAATGGGCGCCTTCTTCTTTATTTATTGTAACCTACAAAAAATAACCCAGGATTCCAGTCGGCAAGCCTCTGAGTTTTCCGAACACGTGACGTCGCTATTTGGGAGCGCATGGTTCTATTTCATCCTTACTGACCGCCAGAGGCGGTGCATTAAGCACTGGATTTATCCGTCTCGCGCATGCGCAGTTCGAGTACCTATACCAACAAGGTCACATGTGACCCTCGTGACACCGGATTGGCTATATAGCCCGGTGTCGACAGAGGATCTGTTCCTTTCATCTTCTCGCAAAGACGCATGTTGTAGTACCGCTTGCGGATAGCGTATTCGCTTTTTGAAAAGGATCGCGCTCCAGACTGTGTGCAGCCTCGTGACCAAGGGTCGGAGCAACGGATGAACTCGTCCTCCAGGGGCTGTTTGTCTGTACAGCGCTGAAAGGCTTCCCTTGAGTAGAAGCTTCCAAGTTTTTGTTTAGTAACACTTTTGTTAGAAGAATATATATATATATATATAATCGTTTAGTCACTTACCGGTGAAGGCAGCGCTCTCGCGCCCTCTCCCTGTAACACTTGTGTGTTTCTTTTCAGTCACTTACCGGTGAAGGCAGCGCTCTCGCGCCCTCTCCCTGTAACACTTGTGTGTTTCTTTTCAGTCACTTACCGGTGAAGGCAGCGCTCTCGCGTCCTCTCCCGAGAACACTGCTGTATATTTGAGTGTGTAATTATTTTCAGTCACTTGCTGGTGAAGACTGCGCTCTCGCGTCCTCTCCCGGTAATACAAAATTTGAATGTGGGTGCGTATCGTAAAGTATGTACACACTTAGAAAACAATTTGCGCATTGGCAAACAGAACCAGTGACAGGATCACATTTTAGAATCTCCGGAAGCGTTCGGGACTCATCGGTCTTGTTCCGAGGATTGCCGACTGGAATCCTGTTTATTTTTGTGAGATCGCAATAAATAAAGAAAATGGCGCCCATTGTTTTTGTTTACGATTTTCTATCAGTTCTCACCACACAACAACGTCTCATCTTCGCTCCTTGAATGTCGATATGTAATGGTAGGGACTTATTGAAATATACTACGTGTAAAAAAGACTAGAAATTGAATGTTCATTTTTGCCTCGAAAGTTGCACTGGGTGCCTTTAAGAATTTGTTTTTGTTTCGTAAAATAAACAAGACTATATGATGTTGGATATCAGTTATGATATTTTAGTTCTTTTAAAATTATTTCATTTATCCTCAATGTGTAGTGGCAAATCGGATTTGTCTTGAAGCGATTGCGATTAAGCCTACGCATAGCATGCACGCACACTCACCAGAACAACGACGAACTAGTTCAAAAGTGGTCTGCAGAATACAGAGCATGTGTCACGTATCTTAAATCCCCCCCCCACACACGCACACATTCTTTTTTTCCCTGACATACGTCAGACGTGTTATTGTGGTAGGTTATATATTATAGTAGCCTATTTGGAGGAAAGGTGGTTTGAATTCATTTTAAACAGTGCTGTCTTTTCCTATTTTTGAAAGGAAGCAACTTTTCACCTCCCCTTGACCCGCGCATGGATCGAAAGAGCGCTTGTTTAGTCCATCTTCGGAAAATTGTAGTTTCACTAGACGCTACGGGGCAGGAATTCTCGACGTCTGTTATAAGGGGAATCGAATTAATTGTAAACAGTGCTGTCTTTTCCAATGTTCTAAAGGAGGGAGGCACATTTTCATCTCTCCTTCACGCGATGACGTTTTTCACAAAGGTTAAGGAAAGGAGGAATAAAGCTAAGGATATTTGACATTCCGTAGAGCCCCCTGACGACGTTTTCCACAAAGGTTAAGGAAAGGATGCATAAAGGTTAGTCGATTTGACAATCCGTAGATGCCCCTATACATCTATGGGTGGAAAAGAAATAGCCCCCAACCTACGGAACCTTATCTAAATGTTCATGTCAGCAACAATATACGATTCACTTAATGAAGATAAATCCACCTTACCTGACTCCATATTGAGCACTTCTTTCTCAATATTATTCTTTCCTACTGTCGTTTATCTGTTGTTCAGGTCAACCTCGCCCTAAAAAAATCAAGAGGTTTGCGCAGTTTCAGATCAAGCAAAAATTCCATTCTTCCAACTAATGACTTAGTTCAAGTGAATTCCCCCGAAAGTATTTCATTAACATGCCACAAATGTCCTTCAATGTATTTTAATGGTCGCCAATTATGTTAATGCAATCCTTTGGGGAGAATTCACTTGAACTAAGTAATTTCTTTAAACATAATGTAGGACACCCACCTCCGTTCAGTAGGACGCCCTCTTCACTTCTCCAGAAAGAAACGTATCCGCGCAGAGTATGCTGCGATCTGCTCCATGGCTGACCGCGGTGGGTCCATATGGCGACACATGAGTGCCATAAAGCACTCATGTGATAAAAGATGCATTCGGGCGTATTATATTATTCCACACGCGTAGATATGAACTGCGAGCGCGCAAATGATCTCTGCGCGCGCGCAAATTATGGCAAGCCATCCCCGCCAGAAAACGGCATCATTTAGACGCGTATCACCTTCATTACGCCGTAAAAAACGCCGTAAAATGTAGAAAAACGCCGTAAAATACGCCGTCATGCGCAAAAAAGCGCACCTTTTTACGCCGCAATTGTAAAGCTGCGGCCACACCATCCGCCTCACTCGCGTTGGATACCGCGAGTACCGCGCCTAACCTGACGCTTGATCAGTGTGTGGTGGTTTGATCAGTGTGTGGTGGTTCAACGCTCCACCGCGTCACCGCGCCACCGCAGCTAGATGAGTCCATGTCCATGCAAGTGAACGGAGCGTTCCCTCTTCGTCATAACTATCAAACCAAACATCCTTCACATTCACCGAGCGAACATTCTGAAAGTAAAATGCACATTTCTCGCTAGAAATGTTTCCATAAACGCATGTAATGGCGTAACTATGTCACTATTTCCACCCAGAATAAAGAAAGATGTCGGCCGTATGCTTCTGTGCAAGCTCACTACTCTCTGCCAGTGACGTCGGGTCAAGCTCCACGCTGATTGGCTACCGTTAGCGTCACGCGTTGAAGCGGTGAAAGTTCAATTTTCTGAACTCCGGGCGTTGGTGCGGTGGGCGCGGTACTGCGTTTACGTGCGTAATTACGTGCAACTGCCGCGCCTATATGGCAAGCCATCCCCGCCAGAAAACGGGAGTCGTAGCGTCATATTCATATAGCCTAGATATATTAGTAAATGCAGTTTCAATGTTGTGATAACGCGTTGCCCATCGATAGAGACGCTTACTATGTAGGGAAGAGGTTGTCGGATCGAATCCATTTATTGTCAGATTTGTGCTTTTGTCAGATGGTCACGCTTTTATGATCGCAATGCTTTTTACGGTGCGGCCACACCAAACGCGTTACTCGCGTTGGATAACGCGAGTAACGCGCCTAACCTGACGCTTGATCATTGTGGGGTGGTTACGCCCCGTGCCCACTACATGCGTCCGTTGACTGATGTGGGAAGGCGTGGCTGACTGATGGGGGAGTAGTCTTTGCAGATGCATCCGTCAGCCAATCAAATCGCTTCGCCGGGTTCTTCCCGCTACTTCCTGCTTGTTGCGATGCAAGATGACCCGCTTTCCATGCAGTATCGTCAGAGGCCGAGTCGCGTCACAGTGCTTAAATTTGCATACGCGATTGTTACGTCCCCCGCTAGGGGAAGGGGTGGCAACATAAAAACAGATGTCTTTGGTTAACTGGAAGTTGTTTATTTGTTTATTTAGCCCAGAGCATGGGATAAGTTCCCGTGTAGCAATTAACAAGAACCTCGATCAACCAACAAATAACCATTCGAAGACCCAATATGGCAAGCTTCATATCCAAGGCCAGCTGCCGTGGATGAGGATCCTCGGCCCTCCGATGCAGCAGCCAATCACGTCCGGGGACAGGCACATCAAAATTAACATAATGGTCAACAAATCACACGCGGGGAAAAACACATGATCATTAGCATGAGCATCGACCAACTGAGGATTTTACCCATGAGGGCGCGGTGTCAATCAGCAACCGTACAGCGATCTGATTGGATGACGGATCCGTCGCTGCCAAAAAGTTGAACATTTTTCAACTTCTTGACTGAGCCGAAGGCTCCAACGGAACGTACGGATCCACAATGCATTGCGTGTCCGTCCCCATTAAAGTCAATGGGGATAACGCAACGGACGCATGTAGTGGGCACGGGGCGTTACTCGGTTCAACGCTTCCAACGCGTCAACGCGCCAACGCAGCTAGATGAGTCCATGTCCATGCAAGTGAACGGAGCGTTCCCTCTTCGTCATAACTATCAAACCAAACAGCCTTCACATTCACCGAGCGAACATTATGAAAGTAAAATGCACATTTCTCGCTAAAAATGTTTCCATAAACGCATTTAATGGCGTAACTATGTTACTATTTCCACCCAGAATAAAGATAGTTGTCGGCCGTGGCTGCGCTGGAGTCCGAGGTAGGAACCCCAAACGCCGCCGTGTTTGGGTGATAGAGTTTAGATCGGGTTAGATTAAATAATCTCTGATATAAATAACAATAATCGGGTTAAATAACTTCACATGGTGTGTCTGGTGTGTTTCCAGCATTCGTAGTGTTGATCAGCAGAGAAATAGTCTGCCAAGACGTTGAGGTTGCTTAGCATCCAGACACTCAGTCCATGCAATGGAACGGAGCGTTCCCTCTTCGTCATAACTATCAAACCAAACATCCTTCACATTCACCGAGCGAACATTATGAAAGTAAAATGCACATTTCTCGCTAAAAATGTTTCCATAAACGCATTTAATGGCGTAACTATGTCACTATTTCCACCCAGAATAAAGATAGTTGTCGGCCGTGGCTGCGCTGGAGTCCGAGGTAGGAAACCCAAACGCCGCCGTGTTTGGGTGAAGAGTTTAGAATAGAATAGAATAGAATAGAATAGAATAGAATTGACTTTATTTGTCATTGTGCATTGGATACACAACAAAATTTGTTTGTGCAACCACTAACAAAAGTGCAGTTGTGCTGGGTGGAGGGTAGGAGTGTAGTGTGATTATTAAGTTCTGTGATGGCCCTGGGGATGAAACTGTTCTGCAGTCTGGAGGTGCGGGCTGTGGTGGCCCGGTAGCGCCTGCCAAAGGGTAGCAGGGTGAAGATCGGGTTAGATTAAATAATCTCCGATATAAATAACAATAATCGGGTTAAATAACTTCACATGGTGTGTCTGGTGTGTTTCCAGCATTCGTAGTGTTGATCAGCAGAGAAATAGTCCGCCAAGACATTGAGGTTGCTTAGCATCCAGAGACTCTGTCCATGCAAGTGAACGGAGCGTTCCCTCTTCGTCATAACTATCAAACCAAACATCCTTCACATTCACCGAGCGAACATTATGAAAGTAAAATGCACATTTCTCGCTAAAAATGTTTCCATAAACGCATTTAATAGCGTAACTATGTTACTATTTCCACCCAGAATAAAGAAAGATGTCGGCCGTATGCTTCTGTCCAAGCTCACTACTCTCTGCCAGTGACGTCGGGTCAAGCTCAACGCTGATTGGCTATCGCGGCCAAGCGTCACGCGTTGGAGCGTTGAAAGTTCAGATTTCTGAACTCCGGGCGTTGGCGCGTTGGGCGCGTTACTGCGTTTACGTGCGTAATTACGTGCGTCTGACGCGCGTAACGCCCCTAACTTGACGCTTCATCGCATGTAACGCGTCAACGCGCCTATACCAATGGTTCCCTATGCAAAAATGCCGAATTTTGACGCCCCCAACGCGAGTAACGCGTTTGGTGTGGCCGCACCGTTAGTCCGCAAGCCAGACCTCCTGTGTTATAAGTTCCAAATTCAGTGCCTTTTTGGTCAGCCAGCCAGATCATCTAGGTGTCTCGTTACACGCTTTATAAGTTAATTATATTTAAATGATTACAGCCATGGCGCCTTTATTTTCGCGGAGTTATCGTAACATCCTCTCTTGTTCAATCGATATAAATACACAGTGGAAAGGAGTGAGAGGGAGCCATAGAGAGAGACACTGATGAACTGGGGAGCCATGCTCTAACAACGTTCAGAGGCTTGTAAACAGTCTACTGAGTCTGACACGGTGCTTAAATGGGCTCTGGAGACGCAGGAATGTTGTTGGATTCAACTATTTGTGCATGGAAGCAAAAAAATATCTCCCCATCAAGGCCAACAGCAGAGTAGCCTACGAAAAGAATAGACTGATATGAATGCTTCAAATATTAAAACCCGATTGATTAGGCCTATGCCGACATAATATCAGTCCTAATCCTGAACGCACCGTGCGTACATTTTTCACGGCATTTTCCCCCAGACAGACAGACAGACACTTTATTTACCCCAAACTAACTTTCATAATCCAGCAGGTTACACAATACAAATAACTCTTACACAAATACAGACAGCCTATACAGTAGGCTAATGCTGCTTTTCCACTGCATGGTACCAGCTCGACACGACTCGACTCGACTCGACTCATCTCGCATTTTTTGCGTTTCCACCGCGAAAACATGGTATCTGGTACCTGAAGTGGCTGCTTTTTCTAGTACCGCCTCGCTCTAGGTTCCAAGCGGCTGAGCTGATGCTAAAAGGTGACGTCGGCAGACGGCCGGCCACTGATTGGCCAGAGAGTGAGACGAAGTCACGAGAGCGACATGGCAACCATGCTGGTAACAGCCATAGCAGCGCCGCAGCCAACATATTCCACTTCTTCAACTTCTTCAACATGCCAGTTAATAATACGAACACGAATACCATCGCATCGATGTCCTCCATTGTTGTTATGTGGGTTTTGTCCATGTGTGAGTTGCGTAGGTGTTGTTTGCGTCGCGTACAAAAATACGTCACGGCCCTTTCGCACAGCCGACCCCGCCCACGTCCAGGAGGTAATATTTGCGGTGGAAAAGGACCCGTGCTGCTACCGTGTCGAGTCGTGTCGTGTCGAGTCGTGTCGTGTCGAGCTACATGTGCGGTGGAAAAGCGGCATAATACAGCGCCCATCTCAGCAAAAGGTAAAATGTAAAAAGAAGATAAGCTACATTTAAAATACAGATGCTGTAGCCTACATAAAAATACAGATGCCACATGAAATATGAAAATAGGATGCAATGAATAAATATGCAAAACTAGGATATAACTAGGCTAGGGGTATGATGCAGGAAAGAGTGTTTAGATGCTTTAAATGTGGCAATGTGGTGGCAGCATTGAGGGGGGTGAATCCAGGACGCTGGTTTCATTGTTAAGCCTTCAGGAGGTGTCGTGGGCCTAACTTAAACGAAACATCTGTGAAAGAGGGTGCCCACTTGATAACCCCAATGATATTCTGCTTACTGCTTACTGCTCTATTTACTGCTGTTAATTGGGCTAGTTGTCCCGTGTTTTTTTTTTTTTTCACCTTTGGTTGGTAGCTCAGTAGCCAGCGTGCTTATAAGGTTGGTTTGGACAGGGGCTTCTGAATATGTGTTTTCCTTGGATTTTGGCACAAGGGATTATAACATCTGATCCTGTGTATTAATGAAATAATGAGAATGCTCGGTTACAGCTGTGCAATGACTATCCAAAATTAAATGAGTTGTATGGAAAGATTTTTGTCTATGGAATGATTTTGTCACTTTACTGCCACACATTGTGTGTGTCAGCAAAGTGATATAATATAGGAGGTAGGAGAATCCGTGTATGGTTCGTTCTTTGAATATTCCGATTTAAAACAAAATCAGAAAAAACATTTAGGATTGTTTTTGGTTTTTTCTGATTTGGTTTTGAAACTGAAAAAGGGCAAAACGAATAAACAAATAAACGGCATTTGTGTTTCTGTGTTTTGTGTGTTGGTTTTTTAAACCTGAAACAGAAAAACAAAAATAGATACATGCATAGTTATAGGCTACACCAGAAGGCAGAACGCAGCGAAGAAAAAAGAGCCAACCACCTTAACCAGCAATAGACTGTAATTATATTTAGCCTTAGTTATGGCGGCACCTGAACCTTATGGTGATTTTATTCGTGAACTATTTGACACTGGAAAGACACGACGCGATCAGTACCGCTCTAAAGCATTCTGGTGCCCCGAAGTACTCCGTTATGAAGGTGAGGAGGTTCTGTGTGGAGCACAACCTTCGAAGGAGAAATCTAGTTTCGCCGGCTCCCATGGGAAACAATAAAGCTGCCCATTGTAGAATGCGAGAGACTCGATGGAACGTTTGAAACGTCTTTATATGTATTATTATTATTTATTTTTAAACAACCTCTTGCATACAGAGCAAGCGTCTCTATCGATTGGGACACGGCCATGGTGACCACACTGTAGGAACTGGATTTACTAATATATATCGATATGACGCTACAACAAACCACAAATGAGAGGAGAACTCCCCAAAGCAGATCTGTGCTAAACTGATTTGGTCTGCTTGTCTTGTTCAGCGATTGGGCGCAAACACTTCAAATGCATTGGCTGAGAGAAAAGAAGGGCAGAGATTATTAACATACTAGAGAGACGCCGTATTTTACGGCGTTGTGATGTGCACAAAAGCGCCGTATTTTACGCGCGGTTTGATGTTCAAAACTGCGCTTTTTACTGGCGCTCTTGAAAGGCTTAATTGCGATGTAAAAAGCGGCGCTTTTTTGCGCATGACGGCGTAAAGTACGGCGTTTTTCTACATTTTACGGCGTTATTTACGGCGTAATGAAGGTGATACGCGTCTAAATGATGCCGATTTCTGGCGGGGATGGCTTGCCATAGAATGATGTTCTGCTCTCACGCGCAAATTTAGTTTTGGCACTATGGGGGAGGGAACCAAGGCAGGGCGGGCTTTCCTATGATTGGCCGTTTCTGAAGCGCGATATTTGATTGACAGCCCTCCTCAGCCCTCCTCTCATTCAATTCTGAATTGTACAGTAAATGGCTGAAACGATAGTTACGTATTGTAACTCTAGATTCTATGAGTATAGGCGCAATCTGACACTTGACACTTTCAAAATGCGTGCAGTACATACGCCAAATGACCATTTCGCGTGCATATGATACGCAAAACCCAGCATTAACTACTGTGGAGGGCGGATGCGTCCATTTCGTGTGCATATGATACGCAAATCCCGGCATTAACTGAATGGGAAATGCAATATTTTAGGACAGATTCACCATTAAACGTGTTTCTAATGACATTTCTAGCGAGAAATGTACTTTTTCCTTGAATAATCTTCAGTCAGTGAATGTGTATGATCTTAATTAATCTTTATTATCTGAATGGGAATATTTTAGGACCGATTCACCGTTAAACGTGTTTGTAATAACGTTTCTAGCAAGAAATATACTTTTTACTTGCATAATCTTCACTCAGTGATTGTGTCTGATCTTTAGTTTGATAGTTATTAGGAAGATTTTATCGGCTCGCTCGCATGTTTCAACGACGTCAGGTTGTTAGGGACGCAGCTTTCGCTAAACTAGCAGCTCACGTGTTTCCTGCGTTTGTGTTATTGAACCGTTACTTTATGTAACCTTTAATGATATCATCTTGTTAGAAACACGCAGGGGCGATACTAGGGTCAGAGCTTTAGGGGTGCTGAGCACCCAATGAGCCCCACTGCCGCACCACCCACCCTTTTTTTCACACAAAAAAAAAAATTATGTCTATTGAAAAGTAACTTTTTTTTTGGAGCCCTTTCCAGAA